>NC_133847.1:2683543-2838781 GCF_047830755.1 Zonotrichia albicollis
CATTCCATGATTCTTGGCTGCAGAGGCACAGCTTTGGAAGGCCAGGCTGTAATTCCATACAGAATTCACTTCTCCTGTTCAGAGTTGGCTCATTTAGAGCCGGGTGTTAACTCCTGATTTTGGAAATGCTGGAGTCCCCAACCCTGGAAATGCTCCAAACCTGTGGGGAGGTGGCACCTGGGGACAGGGTTTAGTGGGATGGACTTTGATGGTTGGACTGGATGATTTTTAAGGTCTTTTCCAACCTAAATGCTTCCACAATTCCATAAAAACCTGCACAGTGTCACTGGGTGCTCCTGAGAAGCTTCACTGCACCCTGGGGACACCCCCTGACCCCATCCTGGCCTCTCCATTGCCCTGGGTGTCTTTTCTTTGCTCCTAACCACTGGGAAAAGCAACAATTTTACTTGGTTGTGGCAGAAATGACAGAAATAACAATTTCTGAAAAGAAAAATATGTGGTGTGAAGAAAGCAGCTGTGGCTTCCCATGGCAGAGCTTTGTGCTGAAATAAATAATGGGACTTTTGGGCTCTGCTGCAAACCATAAAACCCCCAAACTTAAGCTGTTTTCTTTAATTTAACTGGATTGTTTTTTAGTTTTCAAACTTGTTTAATGGTGGCTTGAGAGCAGTGGGAAGGTGGAGATGGTTCAAGAACCCTTTACAATGATGAAACTTGATTTCTCTTCCCAGAGTGTGCTTCAGGCTCTGCTGAATGACCCCAAATACCTATGAAATGAAGATTAGTGGCCTCTAAATTAAAAGGCTTTTGGGGTTTGTGTATGAAAGATCCCAAGTAGGATGGAGATAATTGAAATTTCTTTAGATTGCCACTGAGAATTAACATTGCTCTTTTTTTTCCAAGCATTTCAAATCTGTCATTTTAAATGATCCTTGAGGTGTCACCTGGCAGAATTCATGAATTTGCTTTCTTGAAGCTCTCAGAATGAGAATTAAGGGATTTATTTATTTTTTAATGCTATACCAGGGGCAGTTTTATAGGATTGCTCTTTAGGGCTCTGTACTGGGTTATATTTAATAAGTAGTTACTTCTAGAACAAATAATGGAGCTGACTGTGCTCTTTGTTTTTTTGTTTTTTCTTCTTTTTCCAGGTGGGAGAATTGTGTCCTCAAAACCTTTTGCACCTCTAAATTTTAGAATTAACAGTCGAAACTTGAGTGGTATGATTGCCCTTTTTATTGTTCATTACAGTTGTGGATGTTCATTATCTGAAAATGTCTGGGGGGGTGTTACTGCATTTTAGAGTTGTTTAAGTAGAAAATGCTGTTGGATTGGTAGAGCACATGAAGTGACAGGTACTTAAAATCAATTTAAAAAGAGGAGAGGACAATTTAAAAATCAATTTAGAATCAATTTAAAGAGAGGAGCAGACTCTTTTGATGGGGTTTGTGCTGCTGTGGTTTGGTGTTGGTTCCATCAATGTGTCCCTGAGCTGCAGAGAAATCAGGAGTTCAAGGGTGGGAATCATTCCTTGAGCCACAAAGAGCAGCCCTGACTCACAGGGGAGTTCCCTGCACCCTAAATCCAGGCAGGGAAATCCCACCAGGCCGGATTTCTAAGGCTTAGGGGTCATGGAGCCGAGATGAAGAGCTGGGGGTGCTCACCTGGACAGGAGAAGGCTCCAGAGACACCTCAGAGCCCTTTTGGGGCCTGAAGGGGCTCCAGGAGAGCTGCAGAGGGACTGGGGACAAGGCCTGCAGGGACAGGACACAGGGAATGGCTCCCACTGCCACAGGGCAGGGCTGGAAGGGAGATTGGGAATCAGGAATTGTGGAATCCATGCCTGGAATGGATTTCCCAGAGCAGCTGGGGCTGCCCCTGGATCCCTGGCAGTGCCCAAGGCCAGGTTGGATGGGGTTGGAGCAGCCTGGGATGGTTGAAGTATCCCTGCCATGGCACTGGATGGGCTTTGAGGTCCCTCCCAACTCAAACCATTTCAGGACTGTGTGAAATGTTCAGCTTTGAACTTCTGTGCTGTGCTTTGAGCAAACAAACCTCTCCCAGACACACCCAGGCCCTGGGTCTGGCTCATTGCCAGCACAGGGTCGTGGTTTCCTTCCCCTGTGAACAGGCCAGACTCGATGTTTGGCAGCCTTGTCCTCTGCAGGGACATGAGCTGCAGTTTAAGGAGCTTTTAGGACATTCCATGTGGTTGGGTTTGACCTTTTCAGACTTTGACTGTTGAACCTGGGCTGTCTGTGCAGAAGCTGGACTGATGTTCTTTGTGGGTCCCTTCCAGTTCAGGTTTTTAAATTAAATTTCTCAAGCAGAAGAGCAGTCCAAGCTGGGCTTTACATGTATTTACTGTATAAAATTTAGTCCAGTGCTAAATTTTCCTTAAATCAAACCCCCCTCATTCCCTCCCTGTGCAAACGTGGGGAGCAGCTCACTGAGTTCCAAATCTCAAACTGTGCTGTCTAATTTTGGCCTAAGCTGCTTTTGAAGAACAGTAATTTTTGGACTGTCATGAGGTAAATTGAGCCCTTGGGAGTTATTTTTAAGCTTGAATTCTTGTAGATGTACCACACATCAGGCACCCAAACCTGCACTTTTCTTCCCTATTTAAAATTCTCTTCTGGGGCCTCTGGTGGTTTGGAAACTTATTGAGTTTTGGGTGCTGGACTGCCAATTCTTTGGAGGCATGGAGTTGAAAATAAAAGGGAAAAAGGGTGGAATGATGCTCCTGGAACAACTGGGAGAGCTGGGAGCAGGCTGTCAGTTTGCTGATGAGGCAAAGAGAGCCTGAGTGAAGCTTGGATCCTCTTGCAGAGCCCACCAGAGCTTGAGGAAACCCAAAACTGCACTTGGAGATGTTTCAATTAGACCTGCCCACAAAAATACAGAGCTTTGGCCTCTCAAACCTTTTCTTCCCTGAATTTTTCCCATTCCCTCTCTCTCTGCTGCATTTGGGAGACTGAGGGCAGCTTGTGCTGCTGTTTCACCCCAGAACAGCCCTGCCAGTTGGGCCAGACCTTCATCCCATCCCAGCTCCCAGCCCAGCCTGCTTTCATTTGGAATCTTTTCTAGAATGCTGAACTCTCAGATCTCAGCTGTTATTTCATGCTGAGTGGAAATGCTGATGGTAAAATTATATTGAGATGATGGAGTTTGGATTGTGAGAGGCTCTAGCAAAAGGAGAACCAACAGCTTCCACCAGTAGGAAACTTCCAGGGATTCAGATAAAAGGTCCTTAAAAAATTATTTTGAGGGGGAATTGTGTGAGTAAATTTTAGGACTTAATCCCTTTCTAAGACCATGTTATGTTGATAAATACCAACATCAAATGAGCCTGTGTGGGATGTGGGCTGGGGCCTGTTCCAAGTGACACTCGCAGGGAAATGCCATCCCCAGCAGGGCCAGGGTCCTGCTCATGGAGCAGGGAATGTCCCCCAAGGATTTCCATCACACTTTTATTCATCAAGGCTTTTTTTGGTGCCTGAGCATGCCTTGAGTCACGTCTCACCTGTCTATCAAATACTCGGATCTGGAGTATGAACATTTAAATAATTTATACAAAACCCTGGGAAAGATCAAGCTTTAAGAAGGAGGAACCAGTTCTCTCAATTCCACTTTTGTCCTTAGTAGTTCCATGTGTGGGAAGAAGTGGAAATGTGGAAAGAGTTGGGACCAATGAAAACAAGTATTAAAATGTGGTTAAAATAGTGGTTGAGGTTGCTGAATCCCAAACCTTGCTTTTGGCCTCTTCTGGGTCATTTTTGTTTAATTAGAAACGTGCCATAATTTCTCCTGCAGCCCAGCCACTGGCTCAGTGCTTGTGGGAATGTTTAAGGCACATCCCCAAGCTATTAATTCTGGAGAACAAAACAAATATAGACAAGAAAGCAAACCCAAAACATGTTTGTGCCCAGTCCAAATATAGGGCAGCTGCAGCTGACAGGGGCTGGGCTGGTGACGTTCTGGGGCTCTTTAATTCATCCCTGTCACACACATGTGGTGTTCCTTGGAGAAGGGTCTGGGACAAGTTCTGCTGGCCAGAACGAGCTCACTCTGCACTGGCTGGCTCAAAGGTGCACGTCCCACACGTTGCTTTCCTGTGGGGTGCACGTAGCAAAAGAGGAAGGAGTTCCCTTGAAACTCCCAGCAGTGTTTTTTCCTGGAGGGTCTGCAAACCAGATTTCTCTGTGTTGGGTATTGTAAAATCAGAGCACTCCTGACCAAGGAAAATGATTGGCATCTGAGTCCATGGCTCTGGAATGCTGAATACTCACTTTATTAAAGCTGTATTTTACAATAATGAAAATATTTATATCATATTATATCATACTATATAATACTATACCATATAATATAATATCATAGTATAATTTATAATTAATATAATATAATATAATATTTAATATAATATAATAATATTCTATTATAGCATATTCTATCCTATATATTATATTATATTATGTTATGTTATGTTATGTTATGTTATGTTATGTGATGTTATTATATTATATTATATTATATTATATTATATTATATTATATTATATTAATTATATTATATTACATTTTATTATATTATTATTACATTATAGCATAGCATATTATAGCATTATACATTACATTATATTATATTACATTTTATTTTACTATACCATATAATATAATATCTAATATAAAATAACATTCTATTATATTCTGTTATGGCATATTGTATTCTATATATTATATTATATTATATTATATTATATTATATTATATTATATTATATTATATTATATTATATTATATTATATTATATTTATTATATTATATTATATTATATTTATTATATTATATTATGCTTACTTCTTAGTTTAGCTACTATGGAAAGCTTGTGACTATCACCTGTCAGTCCTGACACACATAACATGGATCTAATTGGTTTATAAATTAAAACACTATCACTAGAATCTAATAATTCAATTTTTTTAGGTAAATAATCTTCTAAAACATTCTACACATTCACAAAACAAAAGGAGCAGTAAATGAGATGAGAATTGTTTTCCCTCTATGCTTCTCCAGGGGAAAACCTGAGAGAGAATTCTGACTCTCTGTTCAGAGGGCATGTGAATATTGGAGTTGGTGTCTGCCTGGTGTCACCCCCTGATGCCCAGGGGTGCCAGGGGCAGTGCCAGGGGAGGATGGGGCTCTTGGACCCCCTCCAGGCCTGGGGGCTGGGCTGGGCAATGCCAAAGTCAACTCAGGCACCGCCATTCCCAGGCTCCGTGTGCTGACGGACGCCCCAATGCCCGGGGCCAGGGCAAACGGGGTGCTCTCCACCCCCCCAAATCCTCCTCTTCCTCACACGTGTGCTCCTGCACGTGTTTTTCCTCTGGGACTGTTTTGGGAGCAGCCAGGAGCCTGCAGCAGCATCCCCTCAGCTCAGAGGCTGTGGCGGGGCCAAGGTTGGGTTTGGCTCTGCTTTGGGCACGGAGCCAGCACCTGGAGCTGGAGCCATGGAGATGCTTGGGGAAGGTTCATCCCCCTGTGGGGATACTGTGCAGCACCCACAGCATCTGTGCAGGGAGAAATTGGGGTGCTGAGCTGCCCTGGGAGCTGGGGCAAAGGAGGTTCATCCCCCTGTGGGGATGCTGTGTAACACCCATGTCATCTTGGATAATGCTGTGAGAAATGCACTGCTTGTTCATGGCCATAAATAGGAAGTATTGATTGTGTTCTGAGTTTTGAGGGAAATTTTGAGGGAAAAGTTGGGGTGCTGAGTTGCTCTGGGAGCTGTGGCAAAGGTTGTTTGTTCCCACTGTGGGGATACCCTGCAGCACCCACATCATCTTGGGTAATGCTGTGAGAAATGCACTGCCTGTTCATGGCCATAAATAGAAAGTATTGATTGTGTTCTGAGTTTTGAGGGAAATTTTGAGGGAAAATTTGGGGTGCTGAGCTGCTCTAGGAGCTGTGGCAAAGCAGGTTCATCCCACTGTAAGGATACTGTGCAGCACCCACATCATCTTGAGTAATGCTGTGAGAAGTGCACTGCCTGTTCATGACTGAAAATATAAAGTGTTGATTGTTTTCTGAGTTTTGAGGGAAATTTTGAGGGAAAAGTTGGGGTGCTGAGCTGCCCTGGGAGCTGTGGCAAAGGTTGTTTGTTCCCACTGTGGGAATACCCTGCAGCACCCACATCATCTTGGGTAATGCTGTGAGAAATGCACTGCCTGTTCATGGCCATAAATAGAAAGTATTGATTGTGTTCTGAGTTTTGAAGGAAATTTTGAGGGAAAAACTGGGGTGCTGAGCTGCTCTGGGAGCTGTGGAAAGGGAGGGATGGCAGGGCGAGATGCTGGAGTGCTGAGAGTGCCCAAAATTGTCACTGTGTCCCCTAACCAGGTGCTGTCTCCTCCCACAGATATTGGCACTATCATGAGGGTTGTGGAGCTGTCACCACTGAAGGGCTCTGTGTCCTGGACAGGGAAGCCAGTCTCCTACTACCTGCACACCATTGACAGAACCATAGTGAGTACCAGGGCTGCCTGTGCCCTGCTCCTGGCAGCCCTGTCAGCTCCTCATCCTTCTGCCTGGCCTTGTGTTCCTGTCCCTTTGTGGGTTACACACCTGAGTGTGCAAACCGCCCGCTCCAGGGTTGCACACACACCCTGGGGGTGAGGGCAGTGCTGGTTTACTGAAGCTGCAGAGATTCACTGGTGAAATTCCTTCTGTAGCTGCTCAGAATTGGGCTCTGCTGCTGTCTTTTCCTCACAAAGCAAAGACTCAGTGGGGCTTTGATTCCTCTGTGGTGCACAGACCATTTTATTCAGTCATATTCAACCAGTAAATCTCAATTTTAGTAAAATTCTCAGCTGCTGTAGAAGCAGCCCAAGCTCCATGACAATGATGCATTCACTGTTTTTTTTTTAATTAAACAAACAAAAAAAAAAACCCCAACAAACCAACTAACAACAACAGAATAAATAAATAACAACAATAAATAACCCATACAACAGCCCCCACCAAAAAACCACCAACCCCCCCACCAAAGAGCCCCCAAGCCCCTCATAAAACCCAACAAACCCTTTGAAAACTGAAAATTTCATGGAGGAAATTTTTATCCAAATCATTTATCCAACCCCAAGGTTTTTGCAGTGGGATAATAATGCTGTTTTCCTCCCTCTGCTGTAGTCTAATAAAGCTTTTGTTCAGGAATGTGCCAGAGTGCAGATAAATGGTGGAGTATGAGGGTGCAGCAGCTTCAGTGCAAATAATTTCATTGAAAATCAGCCTGTGCTGAGGGGAGATATGTGACACAAAGCTCTAAAACAAGGCCAGGAGTGGTGGGGATGATAAAACCTTGTAGAGGTTGGATTATGCCCTGTTACACAACAGGCTGGGTGCCTGAAAAGAATGAATGTAAATGGCTTCTTGATGGAGCTTATCAAAGCAAAGCAGTCACAATTTCTGCAGTTCTGCACTTGTTTTAAGCTAATATTTTATTCTTCTGTGTTCATCTGTCATGGTTTTGAGGATGACTCTCTTCTGTTTCTATTTTCAGCTTGAAAACTATTTTTCTAGTCTCAAAAATCCAAAACTCAGGGTAAGTAAGTTTCAATCATTTTCTGTAGAAAACTCAGAGTTAAGGGAGCAGCCACTGTGAGGAATTTAATCACAGGTGGACAGAATTGATTGGAAATCAGATTTTCTTGCTAGGCAAAGAACATGGAGCTAATTGAAGGGAAGTCTCAGATGCCATCAAGCACTAATTCAATCATGTCCAAGGGATTTCTAATAGAGAATTAATGGGGCAGCCCCAAGGTGCTTTTACCTTGCACTGGAGGTCTGTAATGAGCTATTTCTTCATTAAAGAACTGGAATTAAAGAAGGGAATGATGGTTTGAATCTGTCCCAGAGCTCAGCTCCTGAAATGAAGCTGAGCAATGCTCTGAAATGTTCCTTTTGGGATGTGCCATTGGAGGCACAGAGTGAGTTGTCATTTGCTGCAGTCTGGGCTGTTACATGTGGAATTCAAATGCCAGAGAGTTTTTGGGGCTGTGCAGGGCTGGGTTAACCTGAAATAATCAATGGATTCCCAGGGAGAGAATTAATTGAGGCCACTTAATTTAAAATTTCAGGTGAATGTTCATCCTCAGGCTGACTGGCTCTGTTAAGAACAGACTCATGGGGGCTCTGAAAGGGAATTATTTCAGATTGCTCCACTCAAATTTGGGGCAAAAAAAACTTCTTAGAGAAAATAAAATAAAAATCAGGGTATTTCTGACCTTCCCTGCTTTTCACACTTAAATCTGCCACTGGTTTGGTTGATAATGTGCTTAAATCAAAGGAGTGTTGGAAATACCAGAAATCTTAAGCAGATTAAACCTCTGGAAGGTGCAGGAAAGGCTTTGACTGAGCCCTTGGAAATTTCCTGTCTAAAAGAAGGTTTTTTTTTTTTTCTGAGAGAAAAAGAGATTTTTCTCTGAACAGGGAAATTTCCTGTCAGCCTGGGAGAAAATCAGTCTGAAAAGTTGCTGGTTTTTCTTTATTAGTCACCTCAAAAAACTTGGCTGAAGTTGAATGAGATGATGATTAATGGCTTTGCCATTTCCAGTTGTGCAAGATTTTTAATGTGTCACCATGAAATGTTGGGGACGTGGGAAGCTATTAAAGTGCACAATATTATTTATTATTATTACTATTATCATCATCATTATCATTATCATTATCAATTATATCTATTTATTTCTTCTTATTATTGTTTTTGTTATTATTGTTAGTGTTATTAGTATTAGTATCGTTACTATTGTTATTTAATCATAATAATGTATATATACTATATTTCTATATATATTTTACCATATTATTTACAGATGATATATATATTAAATAATAGTAATAATGACGATATCAACACTAACACTATTAATATAATATTAATATATTATTGATATAGTATTTCAATCCTATTTTTATTGTTATTATTATATGTGTTATTACTATTATTGCTATTATCATTGACATTGTTATTTAATGAAAATCATGTGTATATGCTATATTTTAATATATATTTTACCACATTATTTACATATTATATATATAAAATAATAACAACAATAATAACAATGTCAACACTCATAATAATAATATTAACACTTTTAATAGAAGATTAATATAGCAATAATATAATGTAAATATTATATTTGTTGGTAGTGATGATGATGACAATAATTAATAATAATAATAGTAATAATAGTAATAATAGTAGTAATAGTAATAGTAATAGTAATAGTAATAATAATAATAATAATAATAATAATAATAATAATAATAATAATAATAATAATAATAATAATAATAATAATAATAATAACCTTGAACCTGATACAGCACTATGGGGCTGGGAGGGGAGAATATTGGAAGAGTTGAGATTTAATCCCCTCTGGAGGTGGAAAAGGATTTGTTCACACCTGAGTGTGGCCTGAGGCAAGGGGAGGTTTGTTCCCTTTTCTTGTGGAAAATGAAGCCTGGAAAGAAGATGATTTGCATTAAAAAGTGATAAACACATAAACAAATGGTGCAATGTCCCCTGCCTTGTCCCCAGGAGGAACAAGAGGCAGCTAGACGTCGTCAACAAAGAGAAAACAAAAGCAACACAACGACTCCAACCAAGGTCCAAGAAAACAAGGTGAGCATCCTGCATTTGTGGGGGCTGAGTGGTTCCTGAGGCTGAGTCAGGAGGAGCCTCTGGGGGAAGGTTTTACTCTGGAGCTGGTGCTGTGCCCAAAAATATGATGGAGTGAGTTAATAAAAGCTGCTCTTGGGAGTTGCACCACAAATTCTGGAAGGATAAAAAAAAAAAAGGTGTTGCAAGATGAATAGTTGGTTGTCCACCCTCGCTTGCATCCAGCAGGAGTTTGCAGAGCTGTCCCTGAGTCACAGCCCACTGAATGGAGCTCAGAGTGTGCTGAGTCTTCTGCAAAGACTCATTTCCTTTCTTGGGTAATGCTGTGGGAAAGGCACTGCCTGTTCATGGCCAAAAATATAAAGTATTGATTGTGCTCTGAGTTTTGAGTGAAATTCAGTTGAGGAATGTAGTCAGGGAAGGATGAATAATCAGCTTTTGTTAGACAGCAGGTACAGATTGAACAGAATCACAGAACAGTTTGGCTGGAAGGGACCTCAGAGCCCACCCAGTGCCACCCCTGCCATGGCAGGGACACCTCCCACTGTCCCAGGCTGCTCCAGGCCCTGTCCAGCCTGAGAGGCCTCTTGCTTGGGTGGTGCTGCTTTTCTTCATCTTGCAATATTTGGCCCAAAATATCTTGAAATGTTCAGAGAATCCCAGAATGGTTTGGGTTGGAAGGGACCTCAGAGCCCATCGAGTGCCAGCCCTGCCATGGCAGAGACACCTCCCACTGTCCCAGGGTGCTCCCAGCCCTGCCCAGCCTGGCCTTGGGCACTGCCAGGGATCCAGGGGCAGCCCCAGCTGCTCTGGGAAATCCATTCCAGGCATGGATTCCACAATTCCTGATTCCCAATCTCCCATCCAGCCCTGCCCTGTGGTTGTGGGAGCCATTCCCTGTGTCCTAAAAAGTCATCCTAAAAAGTCCCTTTTTTCCCCACCACATTCTTGATTCTTGTCTCAGAGGCTCCAGAGGAGGCCACTAAGCTCATCTTAGGGCTGGAGAACCTTTCCTATGGAGACAGGCTGAGACACCACTGGGGCTGAGCCCTGAGCCTCCTTTTCTCCAGGCTGAGCCCCCCCAGCTCCCTCAGTCCCTCCTGGTGCTCCCAGCCCTGCCCAGCCTGGCCTTGGGCACTGCCAGGGATCCAGGGGCACCACCCTGTGCCAGGGCCTGCCCACCCTCACAGGGAACAATTCCTGATTCCCAATATCCCACCCAGCCCTCCTGAAGTTCCCCTCCCTCAGTGTTTCCTTTTCTTTAATGAATTGTTGGGCTAGATTTTTCCTGACTTAGAGATGGGGCAACCAAGAAGTGCTTTAAAAACTTTTATTCTATTTTTAATCCCATTAGAAGGATGAGACATTACAGATGTTATAATTCACACCATCACAATCAGAAGCCAACTATTTCCTAATTACAATGCATTTTAAGCATCTCTTGGCTTATCAGTTTTGGCTGCTTAGGCTGTAAATGCCTTAAAGCCAATCATCTAAAATTACCCCTCATTGGTCCCACTACAATGCAGCTTTCATAGTTTAATTTCTCTAAAGTGTTTAGTCTTTTTTGTAAAGCTACCTTTTAAAACTTGTTTCTAGTTCCATTTCTCTCTCAACAATGTCTGTCCTGTTCCATGGCATTTCTAAGTCAGTATTTCTTATGTCAGAATTTACATACAGATATGCACTGTGTTAGCCTTCTGTCAAACTTTAAAAATTTAACTGTCACAAACGGTAAGAAACTGAAAATTTAAAAATTTTCTACAAATCCATTTCCCTCAATGAATGAGTCTAGAAGAGAATGAGCACAATCCCTTGGGAACAACTCTTATCCTAAGCAAGTCCACTTCCCTGGCAAATTATTGCACTGCAGTGCATCAGTTTACTTTCAGAAATATTATTTCATATATATCATATATATATGTAAAATATGAGAAATATATTTCAATAATAATAGTGGAACACCATTATTTCTGATATTATATATGTATCATATCAGAAATAGATTTCATTGATAAAAATGAAACCATTATTTCTGATATGTTTTATAATTTATATATCATATCAGAAGTAGATCTCAATAATAATGAAGAAACACCATTATTTCTGGTGTTAAATATATATATATGTGTGTGTGTGTATAATCAAGAAACACCATTACATATGTAAACATTATATATATATATAATGTTTATATATATATGATATCAGAAATATATTTCAATAATAATGGAACACCATTATTTCTGATATGATATATCACATACATATAATATTAGAAATATATTTCATTGATAAAAATGAAACACCATTAATTCTGATATGATATATCATTTATATATCATATCAGAAATATATTTCATTGATAAAAATGAAACACCATTTTTTCTGATATATATATAATACCAGAGATAGATTTCATTAATAAATATGATATATCACATATTTTATATATAATATCAGGAATATATTTCATGAATAATAATGAAACACCATTTTTTGTGATATCATATATCATATATATATAATATATCAGAAATGTGTTTCATTGATAAAAATAAAACACCATTAGGAATGTTTGCTGAAAAGGAATGTTGCATTATGAGGTAGAAATGACCAAAGTTTTTCAAAACCCCTCAGGATTCTGGTGCTGAAGAAGAAAAAGCTGCAGCAAATTCTGTTAAAAAGCCATCTCCCTCCAAGGCCAGGAAGAAGAAGCTGAGCAAGAAGGGCAGGAAAATGGCGGGGAGGAAACGAGGGCGCCCCAAGAAAATGAACACGGCGAGCACTGAGCGCAAGACCAAGAAGAACCAAACTGCACTAGAAATTCTGCACGCTCAGACTGTCTCCCAGACATCCTCATCCTCTCCTCAGGGTGAGTGCAGGGCTGTGCAGGAGCCTGGATGAGTCTCTGAAGCTCTGCATGTGCTGGTTGTTCCTTTGTGGCCAGGTTGGGTTGGGTTTTGTGGCATGAATTCCATGTTGTCACCAGAGCAGAGCTGTCCTTTAGGAGGTGGTGGTGGGATTGATGGTGATGGATGTTGTCGGATCTCAGCATCTCAGTCCTGAGGTGCCGAGCCACCGAGAGCACCCTTGGGGGGCTCGGGAGTCCTGGAATGTTCCAGAAGTGTCTGGTGGCTGGACTTTGATCCTACACAGGAGACGACACCTGTATGAGGACAGGAGGGTTTCACCGGGGTGAATGGTGAAGGGATTAGTTAATTAGAGAGTGAAACACAGGGTTTAGGATTTCTGTACAGGGGGGTTTAGAGAAATAAGATGGAGGAATTGGGGCGTGTCCTGTCCTCCTTCTTCTTCTTCTCCTCCATCTTCTGTGGTGATGGTGGCACTTTGGGATTGGTCATTACTAAAAGTGCACCGGGCAATAAGGGTGAAAGGTATTGGGGAAGAATGATAAATATTGTACACGTAACTTTGGGTATAAAGATAGGGGACTGTCCGGAGGGCAGGGGAGTGTGCTCATGGCTGGCTGCTGAGCAGAGCTCTGTCAGGCTGAAAGAAAATCTTTTAGATAAACAATTAATAAACATAAAAACCAAAAGAAGAACTGAAGCCTCTTCTCGTCCTTTGATACGCGGCTGCCCCAAGGCCACCCCGGGCCCTTCCAGGCCCTCCAAACAGCCGAAAACCGGACAGGATGTGGGTGGGATTAATGAATTGATGGTGATTAATGTGTTAATGGTGATGAAATTCGTGTACTGATGGTTTGGGGGTGGGATTAATGGTGATGGATGGTGATGAATGCATTGATGGGGCTGGGGGTGGGATGTGTCTGTGGGTACTCAGCCAGGAGCTGGGGCTGTTGTCTTCTCTGAGCTGCTGCTCTTAGGATGGACCACAGAGAACCTTCTAAACATTTGGAGCAGTGTGTGGACGTGTTTGGAGCTCTGTGTTGATGGACTAAGCTGCTGGATCTCATTGCAAATCCTCCTCTGTGCCCCACCTGGCAATGCTGACTTAGAATCACAGAATCCTGGGTTGGTTTGGCTTTAAAGAGACCTCAGAGCCCATCCAGTGCCACCCCTGCCATGGCAAGGACACCTTCCACCATCCCAGGCTGCTCCAAGCCCTGTCCAAGCCAGCCTTGGACACTGCCAGGGATGGTCCTTCCCAGCCCAAACCAATGCCAGGATTCTGTGCCATGTTTTCAGGATTCTGTGCCATGTTTTCAGTGGCCAAGCTCCTGTCCTTGTCCCAAACACTGGGTGCTGACCTGAGGTTGTGTTTGTGTCTCTCCAGATGCCTACAAGTCACCTCATAGCCCATTTTTCCAACTACCTCCTAAAGTGCAACGGCATTCGTCCAACCAGCTCCTGGTGGCACCCACCCCCCCTGCACTACAGAAGCTGCTAGGTAAGGCCTGCCCACCCCCTTTGGGGTTTGTTATGGGGTAGGATGGGATTCTCTCTTCCCCACCTTCCCCTGCCTGCCCCACATCTGTCAGAACCCAGGACATTGCTCTGGCTGCCCTGGAGCGCTCCAGACTCTGGCAAAGGGCTCAAAAACCTTGGCACTGAGTCACAAACACCTGTGCCTTCCATTTTAGCCCGTGGAAACAATTCCCAACTTTGTGTGAAGGGTTACAAGCCACAAGGGTTTGAATAGAATGATAGTGAATTTATTACCAAGTGAAAACGTAGAATTTTAGAGTTTTTAGAATGAGGGTTCAAGAAGCAAGATAGAAGAATTTGGGCATGTCCTTCTTTCTCCTTCTTCTTGTCCTCCATTTTCTGCTGTGATGGTGACACTTCTGGGTTGGTTTAGAGTAGAGACAGACTGTCTAGCATAGGTGATAGGTATTGGAAAATTATTGTAAATAAAGTACAGGTAGTTTTTGGTATAAAAAGCCAACACCACCCCAAGGGTGGTCTGTGCCACAACCCAACCTGCTGGGCAGATCTCAGCAGGGCAGAGAAAGAATTTATTAGCTAAAAAAAAATAAACAGCCTTGAAAAGCAGAGCTGAAGAATCCCAACTTCTTTGAGCCTGAAGCTAAGAAAAAAAAGAGTTTTGATAGCTCAAGAGCCATTCCAGCAACAACTCAGAACCTGAGTTCTGAGTTCAACATCCTTGGGCAGCAGCACAAGGCCCCCACTCCTGCTGAAGTTGGTGTTTCACTCTGCATTGATTCTCTGATGTTGCTTCAGCTCTCCTGTGGCACAACAGGCAGTGAGCCTGGATTTAGTCAGAAACAGCTTTATTTGAAATGAAACCATTCTCTTAATCCTGGGGAAATCACTCTGTTGTGGATTTGTGAGGGTTTTCAAGACGAGGTGAAAAATGTGAAATTATTTCAAGTTTTCAGAAAGTTGATTTATTATTTCTTGATATTATATAATAATAATAATATTATTATATATTATATAATAATTACATTATATTATAATAATATAATATATATTATATAATAATATATAATATATAATATATAATATATAATATATAATATATAATATATAATATATAATATTATATATTATATAATAAATAAATTATGTTATAATATATAATATATATATTTATTTATGAATAACATTATATAATGCCATAATATATATATAATATCCTTTTCCATAATGTCATATTATATCCCATAATATCCCGTAATATCCCATAACATAACATAATAGATATAATATATAATATATTATTGTATTATACATCAATATATCAATTTATATTATATTATATTATATTATATTATATTATATTATATTATATTACATTACATTACATTACATTACATTACATTATATTACATTATATTACATTATATTACATTATGTCGTACAATACCATATTTTAATTACATATATGGTATAATATAATATATCACAATATATCATAATGTGTCATATCATATTACATAATATTATATGATATGACATTATATTATGAAAATGATGTATTAAAACTATACTTAAGAAAGATAAAGGAAATATCAGAAAGCGAGACAAGAAGGATTATAAAAACCTGTGACACAGCTAGCTGTGATTAGCCCTTAATTAAAAATAATTCACATGTTTGGATAAACAATTTCCATTTACATTCTAGAGGAACAAAACATGGACAAGCTGAAGCTTCTTAGGAGAAAAATCCTAAAAAAAAGGGATTTTTCATAAAATATCCTGGTGACACCACTCCAATTCCTCTCATGGCTGATTCCTGGTGCAGGAGAGGGAAAAAGAGGGATTTAAAGGGATGTTTAGTGCAAAAAGAGTGATTTTGAGGGATATTTTGTGGGAAAAGTGATTTTTTTTAAGGGTTTTTTTGTGGCAAAAGTCATTTTTGAGGGATATTTTACGGGAGATTTTGGCAAAAGTGTGATTTTTTGAGGCAAAAGTGTGATTTTGAGGGATGTTTTGTGGCCAAAGAGTGATTTTTGAAGGGTTATTTTGTGGCAAAGAATAATTTTTGGAGGGATGTTTTGTGGGATAATTTGTGGCAAATGAGTCTGTTTTGAGGGATACTTTGTGGCAAAGGAGTGTTTGGGGGTTTTTTTTGTTTTTTTTAAGGGTTATTTTGTGGCAAAAGAGATTTTTGAGGGATATTTTGTGTCAAAAGTGATTTTGAGGGATGTTTTGTGGTAAATAATAATGATATTTGAGGGATATTTTGTGGCAAAAAAATGACTTATAGGGCTCTTTTGGCCAAAGAGTGATTTTGTGGGATATTTTGTGGCCAAAAGATGATTTTGAGGGATGTTTTGTGGCAAAAGTGTGACTTTTGAGGGATGTTTTGGCCAAAGAGTGATTTTGAGGGATATTTTGTGGCCAAAGGATGATTTTGAGGGATGTTTTGTGGCAAATAATAATGATTTTTGAGGGATATTTCGTGGCCCAAGAGTGATTTGAAGGGATATTTTGTGGCAAATTAGTGATTTTTGTGGGATGTTTTGAGGCAGGGTGGATGGGGCCATGGTTTCCATGGATCCAAGAGTTCCTTTTGTGCCAGGAGAGGAATTTCCAGCCTGTTCCTAAATCCATCCTCAATGGCTTAGTCTGACTTAGAGTCCAAATCAAAAGCAAGGGAGAGACAAGTGAGGAGAGGTGGCCAGGGAGAAAATGGGGGCAAACAGGGGCATGGCATTTACCCTGCTGAAATTCTTCATCTGTTTTATTTCAATTTTGTCTATTTATTTTTATTTATATTTTATTTCCATTTTTAATGGTTTGATCTGAATTTGGGTCCATTTCAAATGCAAGGGAGAGACACATGAGGGGAGGTGGCCAGAGGGGAAATAGGGGCAGACAGGGGCATGGCATTAACCCTGCTGAAATTCCTCATCTGATTTATTTTTATTTTATCTATTTATTTTTATTTATTATTCTATTTCCATTTTTAATGGCTTGGTTCTGATCTTGAGTCCAAATCTGAAGCAAAGGAAAGACAAGTGAGGAGAGGTACCAGGGAGGAAATAGGGGCAGACAGGGGCATGGCATTTACCCTGCTTAAATTTCTCATCTGATTTATTTTTATTTTATTTATTTTCATTTATTTATTGATTTATTTCCATTTTTAATGGCTTGGTCTGACTTTGAGTCCAAACTGAAAGCAAGGGACAGAAAAGTGAAGAGAGGTGGCCAGGGGGAAAATGGGGACAAACAGGGACATGACATTTACCCCTGCTGAAATTCCTCATCTGATTTATTTTCTTTAATCTATATTTATTTATTTATTTATTTATTTATTTATTTATTTATTTATTTATTTATTTATTTATTTCAATTTTTAATGGCTTGGTCTGACTTTGAGTCCATTTCAAATGCAAGGGAGAGACACATGAGGAGAAGTGGCCAGAGGGGAAATGGAGGCAAACAGGGACATGGTATTTACCTTGCTGGAATTCCTCATCTGATTTATTTTTATTTTATCTACTTATTTTTGTTATTATTTATTTCCATTTTTAATGGCTTGGTCTGACTTTGAGTCCAAATTGAAAACAAGAGACAGAAAAGCAAGGAGAGGTGGCCAGGAGGGAAATGAGGGAACACAGGTGCATGGCATTTACCCTGCTGAAATTCCTCATCTGATTTATTTTTATTTTATCTACTTATTTTTATTTATTATTCTATTTCTATTTTTAATGGGTTAGTCTGATTTTGAGTCCAAAGCAAAAGCAAGGGAGGGACAACTGAGAAGAGGAAATAGGAACAATCAGGGGCATGGCATTTACCCTGCTGAAATTCCTCATCTGATTTATTTTTATTTTATCTATTTATATATATATATATATATAATTATGTAATTATTATATCTAAGTCTTTTTTATTTATTATTTTATTTCCATTTTTAATGGCTTGGTTTGAGTCCAAATCAAAAGCAAGGGACAGAGAAGTGAGGAGAGGTGACCAGGGAGGAAGTGGGGGTAAACAGGGACATGGTATTTACCTGCTGAAATTCCTCATCTGATTTATTTTTATTTTATCTATTTATTTTTATTATTTTTTTTTATTTCCACCCTCAGTGGCTTACTCTGACTTTGAGTTCAAATCAAAATCAAAATATCCTGCTGAAATTCCTCATCTGATTTATTTTGCAGACTCGTTTAAGATCCAGTACCTGCAGTTCATGGCGTACATGAAAACTCCCCAGTACAAAGCAAGCCTGCAACAGTTACTGGAGCAGGAAAAGGTGGGTCTGACTTTTTCACATTTCTAAACCAAATTCCCAGACTCAGAAGTTCCTTGGATGTGGGAAGAGTGCTGGGGATGGGAATTGTGTGCATTCACACCAGTCCTGCTTAGGCTGAACAACTCCCAGGGGATTTTGTTGCTAAAGTCATTTTGTTGTGTGTTTAAATCACACAAAAATGAGAGACCTGCACCTCCCCTGCTCTCTGACAATGCTGACTTAGAATCAGAGAATCCTGGAATGGTTTGAGTTGGGAGAAACCTCAGAGCCCATCCAGTGCCAGCCCTGCCATGGCAGGGACACCTCCCACTGTCCCAGGCTGCTCCAGCCCTGTCCAGCCTGGCCTTGGGCACTGCCAGGGATGGTCCCTCCCAGCCCAAACCAATTCCAGGATTTTATGGACCACAGTTCATAAAATATGGATTCACAGTTCATAGAATTATGGATTAGGAAGCCATTAAACTTGGATTAAGAAACCCAAAGTGTCATCACTGCTTGTGGGGATTTAGCACAGCATCCTTGGCATTGATATGAGAATGGGTTGGATTGCACTGATGGGCAAAGGGTAAATGTCCCAAATCATGGTCAGGAAAATGTGCAAAGGCCAGGAGGGTCCTGGAGCTCTGCACTGAGGTGTTTGTCTGTCCTGGAGCCACCAGCAGAGGGAGGAGATCTCCTGCCTGACACCTCCTTGTGTTGCCTTGTCTCAGTGATGAATGATTTCATTGCTGCATCATTTAGCCCTGATGGGTCTGTTCTGCTGCTTCTGTGGAGGAGCTTTCCCCATAATGCTCAGAATTAAACTTGAAAAACCTTTTGGGGCCTGAAGGGGCTCCAGGAGAGCTGCAGAGGGACTGGGGACAAGGCCTGCAGGGACAGGACACAGGGAATGGCTCCCAGTGCCACAGGACAGGGCTGGGTGGGAGACTGGGAATCAGGAATTGTGGAATCCATGCCTGGAATGGATTTCCCAGAGCAGCTGGGGCTGCCCCTGGATCCCTGGCAGTGCCCAAGGCCAGGCTGGGCAGGGCTGGGAGCAGCCTGGGACAGTGGGAGGTGTCCCTGCCATGGCAGGGGTGGCACTGGGTGGGCTCTGAGGTCCCTTCCAACCCAAACCAGTCTGGAATTCTGTCCAGGTCCAGCTTTTGGCATTCCCTATGGAATTTTTCCTTACTCTATAATCTTTGTGAGAGTGTCAGAAAAAAGCCACAAGGCTTTTTTATCGTGTTTTCCACACTGGGAACTCTCCAGAGGAAAGAAATTACCTTTTGCCACCCCATTCCTTACTGAGAAGTGGTTGGTGCTGCTCTGGTGTTCATGGAAACTTCTTTTTCTGTGGTTATTTCCATTTGCTTTCACAGTCAATCAGCACTCAGAACTTTCATCTTTCTCCTTAAGCAGCAGATTTTTCTGCTTGTTCTGCACTTGTCAGGAAAGTCAGCATGAAGTGAACTTGTCTCCTGCACAAATGAAATGATGGCGTGTAAAGGTTGTGCCCTGCACAGAGAATGAATCAGGGGTGTGGAAAAATCATCACTCTGTGCTGCTGTCCAACAGCTGCTCCACACTTCTAAATGTTAAAACGAGGAATTCAGTATGAAAATATTTTTTTTATGGAGTGTTACATGGCAAGTTAAACCTGCCAGAGGCAGAACTTGGCTGGGTGAGGGGCTGGCTATGGTCTGTTCAGTAACTCCCTCTTACAGGAAGGTTTTCAAGTACAATAAAAATCTCTGTAATGATGATTTTGAAATCAGCTGCTGCTTCCCAGAGTGCCCTTAGATGGAGCTGTCAGCCCCTGCAGTGCCTGGGAAGGCTGATTGGAATGCCTGGTGTTGAAAACAAAACTGATTTTCCAGCATCCCCCAGAGCAGCCCCTTTAGCATTGCAGGGACTTTTCCCCAGCCAGGTCTGTGTGTTCCTGCATGTGGGAAATTTCCAGCACTGCTTGGGAGATCAACCATGGAATTATTGAGGTTGGAAAGGATCAAAGGTGCTTTTTGCCCTTGTTCCCCACTTTTCCTGGAGCAGTGGCTCAGTCTGTGCAATCCCTGCTTGGTCTCTGCAGCACAAAGTGGAGAACAGGATAATCCCAAAGCTCCCTGGGCTTTCTGCACTAATCCTGCATTTGGGGCTGGGTAAATGAGGCTTTTCAGCCAGTCCTGTCCTGCCCTTTGCTGTGCATGGCCATGGATTGGAGCAGGGACCTGGTTAAGGAATGTTCAGGGCAGGGAATTGCTGTGGGTGGCTCAGGTGACCTGCTGAAATAATGGTGGCATGAGTATATAACATAAAAGAATATATAATATATAATATATAATATATAATATATAATATATAATATATAATATATAATATATAATATATAATATATAATATATAAGATATAAGATATAAGATATAACTTATAAGTTATAAGATATAATATATAAGATATAAGATATAACTTATAAGTTATAAGATATAATATATCAAAGAATGTCATGTAATATGATATGATATGATATGATATGATATGATATAATATAATATAATATAATATAATATAATATAATATAATATAATATAATGTAATGTAATGTAATGTAATATAATATAATAATATATATAACATAACATATACTATATAGCATGTACTATATATAGTATACTATATATACATATACTATATAACAGATAATAGATAATATATATTATATAATATATAAATGTGTGTGTGTATGTATATATAGAAATAAAATATTTTATATATAAATGTATATATAATATATAATATGTAAGTATATAATATATAATAATGGTGGCACAAATAGGAAAACTGGTTTGGTTATTTAGGACTTTATTCCTGCCTCCCCCCCCAGTGTATTTTTATTTACTGCATCTCTTCCATGAGAATTGCACAGGGAAACTCTGAGCTGGGGCTCTGGGGATTTAGAGCCAGTTCCCTGTTTGGGAGCAGATTTCATGCAGATAATCTTTTCCAGTTCTATTTCTGCTCTGTGGGATGTGATTATTGCTGCTGCTTCACGATGCACTAGGAGGATAAAAATGAGTTTCTAAGACTGTCTTGATTGTATTTTACCATACAGGAGGAAAAACCTGCTTAAATTTAGTCAGAAATTCACTGCTTAAAAGCTCTTTACTACTTAAAACCTACTTAAATTTAGTCAGAAAGTCACTACTTTAAAGCTCTTTACAGCTGACTTAACCCTACCAGTATCACACCCAACAAATCCAGGTTTTCAGGAGCTGGGGCAGGGCTGGGTGAGCTCTCCTGCATCCAGGTTCTCTCCTGAAGTGCTCCACAGATCTCCTTGAGATGCAGCTGGTGCTCAAAGTGTGTTTTTTCGTTTTTTCCCTTTTCCAGGAGAAGAATGCTCAGCTGCTGGGGACAGCCCAGCAGTTGTTCACCCACTGCCAGGCCCAGAAGGAGGAAATCAAGCGCCTGTTCCAGCAGAAGCTCGATGAGGTACCTCTGTGCTTGGGGCAATGTTTCTGAATCAGCTGCTTGCAAACATTTCTGGTCAAGCTAAGTGAGAGCAGAGCAGTCTCAGCTCTTCAGCTTCCAGATCAGGCTCAGAAAGGTTCAATGTGTGATGTTCTGGTGATGTTTCGTGTTTGTTGTTGGAATTGTTGTGTGCTTGGTGCCCAAGGAAGGGGACAACCCACAGCCAGGGTGTGTTTGGTGAAGGATTGACCCTCTGCTGCTCAAACAAACCCTGTGCTGCCAACCTGGCTCAGGAGCACAGCAGGAAAATGTGGGAACTGTCCACAGACAATTCTGTTGGCTGGCAAAACCTAAATGCCAGTTTTGCAGTTGAAGGGGTGGAACAGCAGCTCCAAGGTCTTTGTGTCCCTCCTTGTTATCCCCCAGCAGCCACAAAGTGCCTTGGAGAATGCTGAGGGAGGTCCTGAGAGCTGCAGAGTTCTGCAAATCTCCTCAGTGTCACTTGGGAATGGGACAAACACCAGGAATGAGGGTGTCAGCACCCCAGGATTGAGGGTGTCAGCACCCCAGGATTGAGGGTGTCAGAACCCCAGGATTGAGGGTGTCAGGACCCCAGGAATGGAGGTGTCAGGACCCCAGGATTGAGGGTGTCAGAACCCCAGGAATGGAGGTGTCAGGACCCCAGGAATGGAGGTGTCACCACCCCAGGAATGAGGGTGTCAGCACCCCAGGAATGAGGGTGTTAGCACCCCAGGATTGAGGGTGTCAGGACCCCAGGAATGGAGGTGTCAGAACCCCAGGATTGAGGGTGTCAGGACCCCAGGAATGGAGGTGTCAGGACCCCAGGATTGAGGGTGTCAGAACCCCAGGAATGGAGGTGTCAGGACCCCAGGAATGGAGGTGTCACCACCCCAGGAATGAGGGTGTCAGAACCCCAGGAATGAGGGTGTCAGGACCCCAGGAATGGAGGTGTCAGCACCCCAGGATTGAGGGTGTCAGGACCCCAGGATTGAGGGTGTCAGGACCCCAGGATTGAGGGTGTCAGCACCCCAGGAATGGAGGTGTCAGCACCCCAGGATTGAGGGTGTCAGGACCCCAGGATTGAGGGTGTCAGAACTTCAGGATTGAGGGTGTCAGGACCCCAGGAATGGAGGTGTCAGCACCCCAGGAATGGAGGTGTCAGCACCCCAGGATTGAGGGTGTCAGAACCCCAGGAATGAGGGTGTCAGGACCCCAGGAATGAGGGTGTCAGCACCCCAGGAATGGAGGTGTCAGGACCCCAGGATTGAGGGTGTCAGCACCCCAGGATTGAGGGTGTCAGAACCCCAGGATTGAGGGTGTCAGCACCCCAGGATTGAGGGTGTCAGGACCCCAGGATTGAGGGTGTTAGCACCCCAGGATTGAGGGTGTCAGGACCCCAGGAATGAGGGTGTCTGGACCCCAGGATTGAGGGTGTCTGGACCCCAGGATTGAGGGTGTCTGGACCCCAGGAATGAGGGTGTCTGGACCCCAGGAATGAGGTTGTCAGGACCCCAGGATTGAGGGTGTCAGGACCCCAGGAATGGAGGTGTCAGCACCCCAGGAATGGAGGTGTCAGGACCCCAGGAATGAGGGTGTCAGCACCCCAGGAATGGAGGGGTCAGGACCCCAGGAATGAGGGTGTCAGGACCCCTTTGACTGATCTCACCCTTCACCTTTTAGCTGGGAGTTAAAGCTCTGACGTACAACGACCTGATCCAGGCTCAGAAGGAAATCTCTGCTCACAACCAGCAGCTGAAAGAACAGACAAAACAGCTGGAGAAGGACAACAGTGAACTCAGGAACCAGAGCTTGCAGCTGGTGGGTCCAGGGGGTGCTGCCCTTGGGCTGAGGGCACAAGCTGGGGGTGAAACATCACCCTGCTGCTCAGGGATGATGGGGGAAACCTGCAGGAGTCCTTTTTTACCTTTGATTGACCCCATAGCAGATCCTGAACTGGCAGTTGGCTCAGCTGTGTCCCCAAACAGCTTTGGATGTCACTGGGGCTGGGTCTGGCTGGGCAGGGAGTTGTGCAGGGCTTGCTCTGTGGTGCTCATCTTGGTAACTCAAACTGAGAGAATGATGGAGCTGGTAATGTGGGAAAAGACCTGTAAGGTCTTGGAGTCCAACCATCAAGGAACACCAAGTCCTCAAATGTCACAGCCACTTGTTGTTTGAACACTGCCAGGGGTGGGGACTGACCTGTGCCAATGGCTGACCACCCTTCAAGAGGAAATTTTACCCATCTAAACTTCCTCTGGCACAACTTGAGGCCGTTCCCTCTGCTCCTGTCCCTGTTCCCTGGAGCACAGCCCGACCCCTGGGCTGTCCCCTCCTGTCAGGGCTGTGCAGAGCCACAAAGTCCCCCCTGAGCCTCCTGTTCTCCAGGCTGAGCCCCCTCAGGAGGTAGCTGAGGGGAATATCTGGATGTGGAAGCAATGAGGGTGGGTGATAACATTATTTTAGAAAGTGCCACACTCCCTAGCACGAAGCTGGGAGGACTCAGTGGTTAAGGGGTTTTTGTACATTCAGTGCAAAGTTCCTGCTTTCAGCTGGGAGCCAGGTGTGCAGGGTGAGAGCTCTGTTCTGAGCTCTTTGTCCCTGTCCCTGCTGTGACCTCTTTGTCCCTGTCCCTGTGTGTCCCTGCAGCTGAAGGCTCGCTGTGAGGAACTGAAGCTGGATTGGTCAACGCTGTCACTGGAGAACTTGCTGAAAGAGAAGCAGGCCTTGAAGAATCAGATTTCTGAGAAGCAAAAGCACTGTTTGGAACTGCAGGTAGAGAGCAAGAAACAAACACAGTCACCATTTTGGGGTAGCTCTTGGGCAAGGGGCCAGTTATGGGTGTTACACTACATATGATGGAAAAGGATGAGCCAGGTGCTGCTTTTTTTTAATTCTTTTTTTTATTTCCCTTGAGATTGAGCTTTCTATTAGAGGATTTTAGTAAATAAGCATGTGGATAACTTGTAAAAGCAGTAGATACCATGACCTGATTCCTTGGTGATGCTGTGGAAGGAGGAATCATGGTTTATCATTACATAGAATTAAAAATCACAAGCTGATGATTTTTGTGTGTGCTCTGATCTCTCGATTCAGGAATCATAGAATCCCAGACTGGTTTGGGTTGGAAGAGACCTTAAAGCTCATCTCATTCCACCCCTGCCATGGGCAGGGACACCTTCCACCATTCCAGGTTCCTCCAAGCCCTGTCCAGTCTGGCCTTGGACACTTCCAGGGTTAGGGTGGGCATCATTTCCCCCTGAGTGACATTACTCACAGTGACAGGAAAATGAACTCTTTTGTGTGAAGAGCTTTTCTTTCCCTGGGAGATTTGCTCCAGGGCTATTCCAGCCTTTTGCTGGATGCCTTGACATGGAGTGACTGTGCAGTACTGAGGTACTCCACACTCTCTCTGTAAGTTGGAGGTATTTTCCTTTTGTTTTTAAGATCTGGAATATTCTTTCTCAGGGTCTCTGAGCCACTCGCTTCACCTGGGCCTTTTGGTCTTAAGCTCAGAGCTTAAATTTTCTCTCAAACTTTGGGATCCCCTGTTCTGCCTTGTTCCCAGAAGCAGAGACACTTTTACTTAAAAGAATTTAGAAGCAAAACTCCATAATGGGGAGTTTTGATAGAATGATGGAATTCATACACTTAATACAGATTGGTATAGATTGGTTCTATTGTATTAAGATGCTAAGCAAAGAAAAGTATATAACAGAATTATTATTATTATTAGTTGTTATTATTAATACTATAATGATTAATTTATACACCTAATAATAGAATTTATACACTTAACAATAGAATTTTTAAATGTAGTCTTTAAATTTGGTTTTCCTCTTCATTTAAAGATCAGCATCGTGGAACTCGAGAAGAGTCAGCGGCAGCAGGAGCTGCTGCAGCTCAAGTCCTACACCCCCTCAGAGGAGCCCCTGCCAGTGCAGCTGCACAGCAAAAGCCACCTGAGCCGTGACCCTGAGGCTGAGCAGGGCAGGTTCCAGCTGGAGCTGGAGTGCTCCAAGTTCCCCATGCCCCACATGAACGGCATGAGCCCCGAGCTGTCCATGAACGGCCACGCCACCCCCTACGAGCTGCAGCACGCCTTCAGCCGGCCCTCGTCCAAGCAGAACACCCCCCAGTACCCCAACTCCCACCTGGACCAAGACATCGTGCCCTGCACCCCCAACCACAGCAGCAGGCAGAAGGCAGACAAGGTGACCAGCCTGGCCCTCCCTGATTACACCAGGTTCTCCCCTGCTAAAATCGCCCTGCGCAGACACTTGAATCAGGACCACGGAGTCAATGGAAAAGCCACAGCTAATGAGATCCAGAGGTGAGAGGGCTCATAGCAGAATAAATC
This sequence comes from Zonotrichia albicollis, assembly GCF_047830755.1. Lineage (NCBI taxonomy): Eukaryota > Metazoa > Chordata > Aves > Passeriformes > Passerellidae > Zonotrichia > Zonotrichia albicollis. The sequence goes on from NC_133847.1 coordinate 2,709,667, forward strand.
ACATGGACTCCCTTTTCTTCATAGGGGAAAAAGCCCCTTATTTGTTGGGAAGGATGAAAGTTTGACAAGAAAGTCTCACAGATATGTGTGCTTAGCAGAAAGATTTTAAATCTTTCTGTAGAGTCTGATGAAGGAATAGAGATGGAAGCAAGTTTTGATGTTAAAGAAAAGAATTGCAGAGCCAGTCTTACTGGATAACCAAGGAGGCAAAGGGTGTGTTAGTTAAAAGGGGTTTTTATGGTTTAGAGCAAAGGATAAACCCAGCCCAAACAAGAAGATGTTTTTACCAAGCAGAAAGACAGCACAGGCAAACAAGTCAGCAAAGTTCCAAGTAGAAAAAAGGTCTCAGAATTTTCTACTGCAAGAAAACTGAAAAACAACTTCTAGCTTAAACTGTAATGTACTAACTTTTAGTGATTGGAGAATAGAAACATGAATATGGTAATTATAGTAGTTCTGATAGGCTATAGATAATAGTTTAGGTATAGATTGGTTCTACTGTATTAAGATGCTCAGCAAAGAAAAGTATATAATGAATTGTAACCAAAAGAAAAGTATATAATGCAATGTAACCAAAAGAAAAGTATATAGTGCATTGTAACCAAAACCAAAGGGTCTCCAGGCCTGCCTGCAGCTGGAGCTGACAGCTGTGGGCACAGGCTCTGTCACCCACCACCCTGGACTGCTGTAACATCTTAGATAGAATAAACTGCATTTTAGAGAGAATAAACTGCATTTTAGAGAGCTGCCTGGAGTCTCACATCTCTCATTTAGGCTCTTACACTTATTTATTCACATAATTCATTTTTATACAGTTTTATACATTTTTATACAGACCTCATGTGTGACTCCAATTGGTCAGTAGTTTTCTTGCCAATTATTATTAATTATTATTAATAATAAAGTTTTTACCCTGTATTAATTGCTCATTCGAACCCTGGTGTGTACGTGCAGGGAAAGTTGTTTGTGAGAGATAGTTTTCATTTTTCTATCTAAAAGCAGTTTATACTGGTGCTGGTTGTTTCTCACTCAGGGATAGATTGTTTTGTTAACAAACTGCTCACACCAAGATTGCTTTCACATGAGAACTTGCAAAGTGCCAGCTTTGCCACTGATTCCAGCAGAGCAGGCTTTTCTTTATAATTTTTCTACCTTACTGCAACAGGTAGTGTTAGTAGCACTGATAATTTACATTGGGAAAAGATATTTTTCAAATTGGAAGTTAATCTGTTTTAAAAAGTTTTGTTTCATGAAAACCAGCAGTGAGAGCTAATGGGGTAAATAAGGTGGGACAGGAATTGAGTGTGGTACAGGAATTTCTTGTCTCTGGCTTTTGCATCCTGACAATTGTGCATCTCTCTTCCAGAGCTGAGCATGTCAAAGAGAATGGCCTTACATACCCAAGCCCTGGAATTGCAAATGGCATCAAGCTGAGTCCTCAGGAAACTCGGCCCTCCTCCCCCGCGGCCTTACCCAGTGCAGGAGAGAAGGTAAAGGGCAGGCTGGGAAATGCAGGAATGGCCTGGAAAATGCAGGAATGGCCTGGAAAATGCAGGGTTGGCCACACTGGAAAATGCAGGAATGGCCTGGGAAATGCAGGGCTGGCCAGGCTGGAAAATGCAGGAATGGCCTGGAAAATGCAGGGTTGGCCAAGCTGGAAAATTCAGGGTTGGCCTGGAAAATGCAGGAATGGCCAGGCTGGAAGATGCAGAGTTGGCCACACTGGAAAATGCAGGAATGGCCTGGAAAGTGCAGGAATGGCCAGGCTGGAATTGCAGGAATGACCTGGAAAATGCAGGGTTGGCCACACTGGAAAAGGCAGGAATGGTCTGGAAAATGCAGGAATGGCCTGGAAAATGAAGGAATGGCCAAGCTGGAATTGCAGGAATGACCTGGAAAATGCAGGGTTGGCCACACTGGAAAAGGCAGGAATGGCCAGGCTGGAAAATGCAGGAATGGCCAGGCTGGGGGAATGCAGGAATGGCCTGGAAAATGCAGGGTTGGCCAAGCTGGAAAATGCAGGAATGGCCAGGCTGGAAAATGCAGGAATGGCCTGGAAAGTGCAGGGTTGGCCACACTGGATAATGCAGAAATGGCCAGGCTGGCATTGCAGGAATGACCTGGAAATTGCAGGGTTGGCCAAGCTGGAAAATGCAGGAATGGCCAGGCTGGAAAATGCAGGAATGGTCTGGAAAATGCAGGAATGACCTGGGAAATGCAGGAATGGCCAGGCTGGAAAATGCAGCAATGGCCTGGAAAATGCAGGAATGACCTGGAAAATGAAGGAATGGCCAAGCTGGAAAATGCAGGAATGACCTGGGAAATGCAGGGCTGGCCACACTGGAAAATGCAGGGTTGGCCAAGCTGGAAAATGCAGGAATGACCTGGAAAATGCAGGAATGGCCAGGCTGGGGGAATGCAGGAATGGCCTGGAAAATGCAGGGTTGGCCACACTGGAAAATGCAGGAATGGCCAGGCTGGAAAATGCAGGAATGGCCTGGGAAATGCAGGGCTGGCCAGGCTGGAATTGCAGGAATGGCCTGGAAAATGCAGGGTTGGCCACACTGGAAAATGCAGGGTTGGCCACACTGGAAATTGCAGGAATGGTCTGGAAAATGCAGGAATGGCATGGAAAGTGCAGGAATGGCCAGGCTGGAAAATGCAGGAATGGCCTGGGAAATGCAGGGCTGGCCAGGCTGGAAAATTCAGGGTTGGCCTGGAAAATGCAGGAATGGCCAGGCTGGAATTGCAGGAATGACCTGGAAATTGCAGGGTTGACCAGGCTGGAAAATGCAGGAATGGCCTGGAAAATGAAGGAATGTCCAGGCTGGAAAATGCAGGAATGGCCTGGGAAATGCAGCAATGGCCAGGCTGGGGAATGCAGGAATGGCCTGGAAAATGCAGGGTTGGCCAAGCTGGAAAATGCAGGAATGGCAAGGCTGGAAAATGCAGGGTTGGCCACACTGGAAAATGCAGGAATTGCCTGGAAAATGCAGGAATGACCTGGGAAATGCAGGAATGGCCTGGAAAATGCAGGGTTGGCCACACTGGAAAATGCAGGAATGGCATGGAAAATGAAGGAATGGCCAGGCTGGAAAATGCAGAAATGCTGCTTTCTGTGGCCAGCTTGGAATGGGAAATGATAAAATCCAGTGGGTATAATGCAATAAATCAGAGCTGGTCAGAGAGAGAGAAAGATGTGCTCCTTTCTGAGCACCAGTAATGCAGTGGGAATGCTGTCTGATCTGGCACGTGTCTGCTTGGACTGGGAAAGGAGGCTCTTGCAGAGTTATAAAAATAAAGAGTAAAAAATGTGGTCCATGTAATTGGTGCAGCCATGGAGCACATTGGGGCTCACAGAGCAGCAGGTGCCCTGCAGTAGCAGTTGCCATGGAAATGCATCTGGCTGCTACAGAGGGCCTCAAGACACAAAATCTGACATCTGAGTGCTTTTCACAGAGCTCCAACCAAAACACAAGGAAAATGAGCTTGCCTAAGGCTTCCTTTTCCTAGTGCTGGGGGCCAGCAGTGGCCTTAATTTACCCATTAAAATGGGTACATTTCTGTGCTGTGGGATGGTGCTGTCCCAGGAGCCTGGTGCTGCTCCCTGTCTGATGTAGTCATTCCTTAAAAAATTCCTTGAAAAAGGGAGTGGGGGAATGACACACACAAAGAAACAAATGGATTATCATTACCTTAAAAAACCTTTTCAATATCCTGTGTAAGAACTTTGCTTTCTCTTTTGATTTTGACAGGTTTTGAGAGAGAGAAGCTCTGTGAGTAATGGAGAAACCATCACCAGCCTCCCTATCAGTATTCCTCTGAGCACAGTGCAGCCCAATAAACTCCCTGTTAGTATCCCTCTGGCCAGCGTAGTCCTACCTAGCCGTGTTGAGAAGGTGGTGAGTAAGGGATTGTCAACACTTTCCATCCCTAAATATTCAAATCCCAGGGGCAGGAATGGGGTGCTGTGCCCCAGGATCCTCCTTGGGGATGATCCTCTTGGATCCTGTGGATTTTTCCTCTCTTTTCTCTGTGGGGTGGAGGGAGGTTCAGCCAGAAAGGAGAGGAAATGAAATACCTCAGGAGAGCCTAGTCTGGAATGTGTGTCTGGGTGAAAAGCCTGAGAGTTTGTGGCAGAGAATTGCATGTGTCAATTAGTTCTTAGCCCTGCTTTCTGCAGGAATCTGGGAGGGAATTCTTCTGTCTCAGTCACCTCAAAGCTGCCTGTTCTCCTCACATGTGCAGGCTGAGCCTGAACAGCCCCTTGGGGCTGGGGTACCTCACTGCTCTGTAGCAGAAAGCCTCTGGGGCCATCTCTTTTGGAGATGTGACAAGTCCCTGCCTCTCTGAGTGGAGGAGGAGTTCAAAAAGGCCCGGTCCAGTTTGTGACACCATTTGTCACAGAAGTGCTGCAGCAGAGAGCTGAGAAGCATTTGCTGCTTTTGCTGAGAGCTCTGAGGTAGAATCCATCCATGGCTTGTCTTTCCCATTTTGGGAAAGCTGGAGCTGCTTCACAGAATTGAACCCAATGCATTTTTCCAGCTGAAGAATTCTGGATTTAGCAGAACCAGAGCCTGCTCGGCTCTGGGTGTCCTTAGGGCAGTGCCAGCCCTGGGTGGCACCTCCCTGTTTGTTCAGGCTGCCATTGCACAGGTGTTTCCTCAGAGAATGTCCCTGAGAACACGGCCTGATGCACTTCATGTTCCCTTTGGGGTAGTTCTGGGAGCTTTGTGAGCACAGGCCTGGGGATATGACACAACCACAGTGCCCTCTGTGCTGCTGCTGAGCCATTCCTGCTCCTGCAGAGCTGTCCTGAGTGGGAATATCCTGTGATGAGGAGCCTCCCTCTCTGCATGGTGCCTGCTGTGTGTGAGATAATTAATTAATTAATCACTCATTTGGGGCTAGAACCTGCTGATCCATGCTTTTCTCAAAACAAGCTGAGTCTGGGGCACACAGGAAGCAGGGCCCCTTCCCAGGCAGATGTGCTAATGCATGAATTTGGTTGAATTTGGAGATTTCTGCTGCTGTTTCCTGAAATGCCCTTTTCTCTCCCCAGAGAAGCACACCCAGCCCAGTTCACCAGAGCAGAGACTCATCAACACTTGAAAAGCAGATTGGTGCTAGTTCTCATAATGGCATAAGCAATGCTGCTGGAAACAAGCCTCTGGCTTTGGCTACCTCAGGTAACAGCCTCACCTGTGCTCAGCTGCTCCTGCCTTGGGGCAGCACCCAAACACACCCAGCTGAGTTTTCCAAGCACTTCTTGCCAGGTGCTGCAGGCCCTGGAGTGCTGGATAGCTCTGGGTGGGAGCAGAAACTCATGGGTGATGCTCTGATGTGCATCTGGCATAAAGGGTTGGATTGATGTGCCTTTACCTGTAAATAAACAATTGTTTCTGTGGGGATCCAGGGATTCCCACTGATTTATAGTATGGCAAACCTGCAGAGGGTCTGCAGCTGGTGGCACAGCTGTGTCCTGAGCTGATCTGGCTCTAAAAGTTTTATCTTACAGGGTCTTTAAATAGCAGAATGAATTTTTTGGGGAAGGTTATGGAGGTGCCTCGTGAACAGCTGTAAAGGCACAACAACCTGGGTGGGAAAAGCTCAAATGGGAGAGGATGGGGATCCCTTTAGGTGCAGACATTGCTTCTGACTCTGATCCATGGAAATCATGGTCTTTAGCTACCCTGGCAATGTTGTGGGCCAGGAAAAATAGGTTCTACAGCTGATCCCTCACCAAAGAGTGCTTTTGTTCTCAGTGTTTACCATCCTGAGGGGGTTGGGTTGTTTCAGTATTTGTTTTGCAAAGGGCTCGGCTGCTTTTATCTATAAAGCAAATGAAGTATTTAAAAAACCTTGTTGTAAACCATGTTGTTCCCTTCTGCCCTTTTCATTTAGAGAGCCCAGGCCATCCTAGAGCCCTAAACCCATTTATGATACCCTGTGATAAATTCTGAATTCCTGTCAGAAGATTCCTCCCTTGTGGAATTTTTCTGCCACCATGTCCTTGAAGGTCCCCTGTCACTCCCTAAGTCCCAGGCTTTTGCTGAATTTGGAGGAGGTGGGCTTGTGTGGATGGCAAAGTCCTTTTTGGGGAAGGGAAGGACTGAGTCTGGCCATCCATTTCCTTGATGAAAGGAAGGAGTTGAGAGTAGAAGAGCCCTGATTTCAAAAGGGATAATAGTTCAAACAAAGCTGTAACTTGAATTCCATGCAAAACTGGGAGGTGCACGTGTTCTGTGGGTACCTCCATAAGGCAGGTGAATTTTCCTGAACTGGCAAGAGAGCAGTGGAAGTCCCTAACCCCCAGCTGGCACCTCAGCACCCAGAGAGCCATGTGGAAAAGCAGCCCTGTGTTTTCCATGGAATCCAGGGCCACTGGCTGTCCTCCAGGCAGAGCTGGAATCCCTCCTGGCCCTCCCAGCCCTGTTCTCAGTGACCTCTCTTGCTCAGCCCCAGCAATGATCTATACTTTCCCTCTCAACAGGTTTTTCTTACTCTTCTGGCTCCGTGGCAGTCAATGGAAATCTTACAAACAGCCCAGCCCATCTTAACCATAGTGTTGATCAGGCAGCTCTGGACGACTCTGGGAGTCTCTTTAACTCTGTAGGGTCTCGGAGTTCCACTCCACAACATCCTTTGCTAATGATGAGGAACTCTGGGCAGAACTCCCCTGCTCAGCAGCACTCGAGCCCCCGCTTAGGTGGCCCGGCCCAGAGCCTGGCAGGGGGACTGCAGAGTGCAGAGGCTCAGAAGATCTTTGCCGAAGCAACAAAGGGGGACCCGCAGTGTGATGCAGCCTTTTCAGATGCCGAGAACGAGGCCAAGAGGAGAATCATCTTTACAATCTCTCCTAATACAGGACATGTAAAACAATCCCCTTGCAGCAAGCACAGCCCCGTGGCAGGCAGCTGCCAGGCCCACGGGCAGGACGGGAAGAAGCGGGGCCGGCGGAAGAGATCGAACCCGGGCAGTGCCAGCGGCAACGGCGCCGTCTCCCCGAAGCGCAAAGCGCTGCCCTCGCTGGCCGGGCTCTTCACACAGCCCTCGGGCTCACCCCTCAACATCAACTCCATGGTAAGGGCACCAGCTGGGCTCTGGGGCAGCTCTGGGAGTGAGGAGAGCAGCCTGGGGGGTGCCTGTTACCTGTTCCCTGAAATAGGGGTCTCCTCGAGTCTGATCAGCTCTTGGAGATCAAGGTAGCTCAGCCTCCTTACAAGGCATAAAATCAACAGGATGGCTTTTGTGCTAGTGCTGCAAACAAAATGTGTTGGTTTAGAGGGTGATGTCTCTGAAACAGGGGTCTCCTCAAGTCTGATCAGCTCTTGGAGATCAAGGTAGTTCAGCTACCTTAGAAGGCATAAAATCAACAGGATGGCTTTTGTGGTAGGGTTGGAAACAAAAAGTGTTTAGAGGGTGGTGGTTGTTACCTGTTCCCTTAAATAATGGGTCTCCTCGAGTCTCATCAGCTCTTGGAGATCAAGGTAGCTCAGCCTCCTTACAAGGCATAAAATCAACAGGATTTGTGGTAGGGTTGGAAACAAAAAGTGTTGGTTTAGAGGGTGATGTCTATTCCCTGAAATAGGGGTCTCCTTGAGTCTCATAAAATCTTGGAGATCAAGATATCTCAGCTACCTTAAAAGGCATAAAATCAACAGGATGGCTTTTGTGGTAGGGTTGGAAACAAAAAGTGTTTAGAGGGTGGTGGTTGTTACCTGTTCCCTTGAATAATGGGTTTCCTCGAGCCAGGTCTCATAAGCTCTTGGAGATCTATTTCACACCCAAGATAGCTCAGCTACCTTAGAAGGCATAAAATGAGTAGGATGGCTTCTGTGGTAGTGCTGGAAACAAAAATTGTTGGTTTACAGGGCGGTTGCTGTTACCTGTTCCCTGAAATAGCTCCTTGAGCCAGGTCCCATAAGCTCTTGGAGATCTGTTTGACATTCAACATAGCACAGCTACCTTAGAAGGCGTAAAATCAACAGGATTTGTGGTAGTGTTGGAAACTGTGTTTAGAGGGTGGTGGCTGTTACCTGTTCCCTGAAACAGGGGTTTCCTCAAGTCTCATAAGCTCTTGGAGATCTATATCACACCCAAGATAGCTCAGCTACCTTAGAAAGCATAAAATCAACAGGATTTGTTGTAGTGCTGGAAACAAAAAAAGTGTTGCTTTAGAGGGTGGTTGCTGTTTTCTGTTCCCTCTAATATGGGATATCCCTGAAATATCTCCTCAAGTCTCATAAGCTCTTGGAGATCTGTTTAACATTCAAGATAGCTCAGCTACCTTAGAAGGCATCAAATCAGCAGGATGTCTTCTGTGGAAGTGTTAGAAACAAAAAGGTTTTAATAGAAGGCAAAATAACAAAACTCTTTACAGAGAAAAACCCAGCCAGGTACAAGAGGTCCTTTGCCCTTGGTAAAACTCCTCACAAATGCCACTGGTTTCTTTGTTCTCTTCTTTTTCTAGTAAATTGCTCAGGTGGGCCTTTTTGGCTGCTGTCCATTTAACTATCCTTAAGTTTGAGGTGAAATCTCCCAAGTCCTATGAGATGTCTTTTCACCTAATTGAGGAGAGAAACTTCTGGGCTTATTTCCTTTTTAAGGGGACAAAGGAGAGTTTGGTCTCTCTGTCAACAGAGGGCACATTCCTATGGTTCCCCAGTGAGCATCTCCTGAGGAAAAGCTGTGTGGGTGAACATTTAGGCAAGGCAGGCAAGTCCACACACAGCACACTCAGCAAAGAGAGGCAGAAGGGCCGTTTGTGTGCTGTGAAAAACACCTTCACTCTCCTGTGAAAATTTGAGGAGTTTAGTAAAGGAAGGGTTTTCAGCTGTGAAAAACACCTTCACTCTGCTGTGAAAGTTTAAGTTTAATAAAGAACAATGGGAGATGAGGACCATGGGGCAAAGGTTGTTACAGCCAGGTGCATCTTGGCACTCAGCCTTTAGGGGTACCCCTTAAATACCTTTTCCTCACATCAGCCTGTTGCATATCCATAGACTCATATGCATATCAATAACTAGTTTACATATCCCAGGAACTATTTTACATGGCCCCTCCTTGGATCTGCCTTTTTAGAGCATGCATGTTTCTTGGCTGAGGTTTTAGTTCCTTTTCTTTATCACTTCCAATTTTTGGGCCTTGGTCCACACTTTGTTCAGATACTGATGGTTGGCAGATCTGTACAGGTGTCCTCATCCTGTGTGCTTTGGCTGTTATCCCATCCAGGCAGGCATTTTAACACAAGCATAGCTATTCCACTATTATGTCTAAGCTTAATTAATAATGGAAATAAAAACTATACCTTTATAACAAAGTTACTTTAACATCACACATATAAAATCCATTCTAATATTAGTGAAAAGCCAATATTATAATATGTAACTATAACATATGGCCAGTTCCAGCAAGGTTTATTTCAGAGCACTAAAGGGGAACCAGAGACAAAAGACAAACCAAATGTTCTGTGCACAAGGTTTAGTAGGGAAGGCACAGGGGTGGCACAAAGTGCTTTGGCTTTCAGGGAAGATGGGGTAGACAGCAGGGATACCACAAGCAAGGAGGAAACAGGGAAAGGAGAAACCAGGGGAACTTGGGACATATGGGGGAAGGAGCTGGGATGGATCAATGTTGGGCAAGATTCCATAGGAAGTGTTTTCTGTCCACCCAGGTGGGGTAAATTCTATGGTAAGACTATGGAAAAACTGTGGTAAATCTCTCCAAGGCAAGGTTCTGGGGTTTTCCCTGAGGGGGAAGGAATCAGAGGATTCCACAAGGGATAAGCTCCAGGCTGGGGCTGGAATTGCCATGAGGGCTTTTTGCAGCAATTCCTGCCTCTTGTTTTCACTAAGTTGGTGAACAGTTTGTGTATAAGCAGAACGTCTTCAAAGAGCTCTTTGCTGTCAGAGCATTAAAAATTAAAAATAATCTCTTCCCTCATGACAAAGAGCTTGTTTCTGCAGTGAAGTTGATTTTTGAGGCTGTAGATTCAATATTTTGAAAATAGTTTAAGCTAAGATTGACTAAGCAGCAGAGGAGTGCCAGAAGCATATGGCATTCTTGCTAATGAAGCCAGCTAGAGAGTTGTGTGCATGTGATCCTGCAGTGGAGTTTGAGAAGGAAAGGTTTATCCCAGGTCGTCATTTCTGATGTCAAACATGAAATCAAAGAATGAAAATTAGCTATTTTCCAAGTTACATTTAAGCTTTCACCTTAAAAAAAGGAGGAGGTTGAAGAGAGCAGCAGCAGTGCTAAACCAGCATCTGTTGGATGTCCCAGAGCAAGTTAAACCTGCATTAAAATCTTTATAAGATGCCTTTCCAAGTATACTCTCATGTGTAACTGCTTTCTTTCCTTTTCACCCAGGTCAATAACATTAACCAGCCCTTAGAAATAACAGCCATTTCCTCTCCTGAAAACTCCCTGAAGAACTCTCCTGTTCCTTACCAGGACAATGACCAGCCCCCAGTGCTGAAAAAAGAGAAGCCCCTCGTTCAGAGCAACGGTGTCCATTACTCCCCCCTGACATCGGATGACGAGCAGGGCTCTGAGGATGAGCACAATAGCAGCAGGTGAATGCACAGGCCCAGTTTCAGGATAGGGTTTCTCTCAGGGCTGATAACACTGCTCTCAGCAGCAGGGGTGTGTTTAAAGCCTCTTTGTTCTCCTTGCTTAAAAGCCCATCCCATTATCCCAAACCTTATGTGGCTGAAGCTGTGAACAGGGGAGGTATTCAGGCAGAATGTGGGAAGCTGCTGTTGCTGCTGCTGCTGTGTTTGCAAAGCTGGCAGGGTCTGGCCTTGGAGATAACTGCTGGAGAAATGACTGAGAGATGGAGGAGACTGAGGGGAGGCTCCTCGGGGGCTGCAGCTCCTCCCCAGGGCAGGCACAGGGGCAGGGGCTGAGCTCTGCTCTGGCACAGGGACAGGAGCCCAGCAAGGGCTGCAGCTGTGCCAGGCCTTGGCATGGAGCTCAGGGCAAGGTTCTGCCCCCCGAGGCTGCTGGGCACTGCCCAGGCTGCCCAGGGAATGGTGCCAAGGCTGCCAGAGCTGCAGGAGCTCCCAGGGGTGCTCAGGGTGGGGGTGTTGGGGTGGCTGTGCAGGGACAGGGCTGGGATCAATGATCCCTGAGGGTCCCTCCCAGCTCAGGACATTCTGGGCTTTATTTCCCAGCATATCCCAGCTCATTTTCCCATCCTGGCAGCTCTGGGGTTTCTCTTTGCTCTGCTAATCCAGCAAGGTGCTGCTGGCAACCCCCAGACCTGCCTGGTTTGCCTCTCTCCTCCCCTCAGTTCATCAGGAATCAGGAGGAGGCCCAGCCCAGGGATGGCAGAACCCAGGAGGGCCCTGGCACAGGGTGCCCAGAGCAGCTGGGGCTGCCCCTGGATCCCTGGCAGTGCCCAAGGCCAGGCTGGGCAGGGCTGGGAGCAGCCTGGGACAGTGGGAGGTGTCCCTGCCATGGCAGCAGTGGCATGAGATGAGCTTCAAAGTCCTTCCCAAGCCAAACCATCCTGTGGTTCTGAGAAAAATAACCTCTATAGTAATGTGGTTCTGCTTGTTTTGAAAGAAAACAACCAAGTTCTCTGAACGTGCACCAATCCTGTCAAAGAGCAGTAATTCTGTAATAGCTCCTGCCTCAAGTTTGTGGTGGGTTTTTGGATGCTTATAAATTCCTTCAGTGACACAAAACTGTGGGACTGAGTTGTATTTTACACTCTCATTTGATAAGACCTGATCATGAGGAGTATAGATTGTGAGGGGAAATGTGTAACAAAAGGTTTGCTATAGGTGCAATAACCTTTCTATTTTCCCACTAGAATTGAGAGGAAAATTGCAACAATATCATTGGAAAGCAAATCTCCACAGAAGACTGTTGAAAATGGTACGTGTGAGGAATGGGAATGGTTTGTGGCAATGGCTGGGCCTGGGATGGGTGAAGCTGACACTCTGTGGGATGTTTCTGCTGCTGGACCAAATGTCATTCTTAATCATCATTAAGCCAGGTGGCTGCTAATTACAGATTTTGGGTCATTTCTTTCTGTAGTCACAGGCCAGCAAAGATCTGACCAGTTTTTTCACTGACTCAAAGGTGTGAGGAGGGATCTGTAGTACAAATATAGGGGAGGAAAGCAGATCAGTGTCCTCAGACTCTTTCAGAGTGTTAAAATGAATTTTAAGGACTTTCAGGTGACTTTATAAATATTTCTGCCTTTGGTTCAGAAATAGAATTACAGACTGATAGAGGGTGGGTTTTGAAGGATAAAAAATTGGGTGCTGTTCAGAGAAAGGTCTGGATCACCAGGAGCAGCTAGGGGAGCTCAGCCTGGAGAAAAGGAGGCTCGGGGAGTCCTCACTCTCTACAACTCCCTGACAGGAGGGTGCAGCAAGTGGAATTAGGCTCTGCTCCCAGGAAACAAGGGACAGAACAGGATGAAATGGCCTCAAGCTGTGCCAGGAGAGGTTTAGATTGGATATTGTGAGAATTTTTTATTATTTTATGTTATTTATGTATATATTATGTTATTTCTAATTTCAATGCCTGACCACCACTAAAAGGCTGGTCAGGCATTGGGAGGGGCCACCCAGGGCAGTGGTGGGGTTCCCATCCCTGGAAGTGTTCAGAATACCAATGGATGGGGCACTTGGGGACATGGTTTAGTGATGGACATGGTGGTGGGGCTGGTTGATGATTGGATTGATGATCTTAAAGGACTCTGTGATTCTGTAAACCCCGTTCTCAAGGGGCAGATTGAATGAATGCTGTTTATTGACATTTCTAAACCTTCCCCCCCATTTAGGTGGCAGCATATCGGGGAGGAAACAAGCACAAAGCAACGAGAACATGAACAGCAGCAAATGGAAATCGACTTTTTCACCGATATCTGACATCAACCTGACCAAAACCACCGACAGCCCCTTGCAGGCCGTGTCAGCTCTGAGCCAGAACTCCCTGTTTGCCTTCAGGCCTCCCTCCGAGGACGGGCTGCCCATGGACACCAAGGTGCCAGGACACCCCAGGAAGAGCCTGGCAGTGCCCTCGGACGGGCTGAGCCCTGGCACAAACCCCCCCAATGGCTTCAGCTACAACGGGGGCCTGTCCTCCGAGCTGGGCCTGCACGGCTTCATGGACGGCGCCGCTCTCCCTCACAAAGCTGGCGATGGCTCCAACTGCTCCCTGGGCTTCCCCTCGCAGCGAGGCAAGGACCTGGGGGTGTCAGACACCAACCTGTTCCTGAACAAGAGGCAGCTGGAAGCTCTGGGCACCAAGGGAGAAGAGCTGAGCCGGCCGGGGGTGAAGGGCAAGGAGCTGGGCGAGCTGAGCGCCCGAGCCGGGGGGGCTGTGGAGAAAAACTCAGTGCAGCACAACGGGAAGGTCGGCAAGGGAAGGGACCGAGACGTGGAGTTTAAAAACGGCCACAACCTTTTCATTTCTGCTGCTGTTTCGTCTGGTGGCCTTCTGAATGGTAAAAGCCTTTCTACTGCTGTTTCCTCAGCAGGGAACCCAGCGCCGTCTGTCCCGACGCACCATCCCTTCCTCAACACTCTGACCACTGGATCACAGTTCCCCCTCGGCCCCATGGCCTTGCAAGCAAACCTCAACTCGGTGACAAATTCCTCAGTATTGCAGTCCTTATTTAATTCAATGCCAGCTGCTGCCAGTCTGGTCCACGTGTCATCAGCTGCAACCAGACTGACTAATTCTCACACTATGGGGAACTTCTCTCCTGGGGTTACAGGTGGAACAGTTGGAGGTAGGCAGAACTCTTTCTCTGGTATAAGACAGGGCCTAAAGGAAAATCTGACACTGCCTCTCCAGGGGTGAAAGCTTTCATTTCTACAGGATGCCAAGCAGATCTGTCCCACATAACCAGTCTCCTCTCTCTCTCTCTTTCTCTCTCTTGGAATTGCTAGGATGATTTCAGTTCCCTACAGTGAAATCTCATGAGCTTTGTCTGCTAGATGAGCTTGTTGTACCACCTTAATGAAACAATACACCCAGACTTTGTGATTGATAATGTTTGCTTGTTCAGATGTTGCTGTGTTGGAACCAACTTAGGTCTGCCTGCAGGTAACAGATTTGACTTGTCCTGGTACCATGTTAAGGATCTCTAACTTGTCAACTTGAGTAAAGGTTGAGTTTAGGCCTTGAATGGATTTAGCATGATCCAGGAGGAGCAGAACATCAGAGGAGCTGGTGTTGGGAGTTCTGTAGCATTCTGGCCCTTGAATGGACATGAAGAGCATTTCTTGGCCAGGAAGGGCAATGCCATATGCACCTTGCACTTCTGGGATTCTGCACAGGCTTGGCTTCTGTGGCCCACACCAGGGACAAGCTGGCAGGACCAGAAGATAGGCTGGACCTGCCATCTCTTAAGTGTCTAGGGCAGTTTTTCTGACCTGTCCATAATCATTCAGGCACCATGTCGGGAAATCCTAACTCTCACATCTCTCAGCACGTAGATTTGCTGGAATTACACCTCCCCTCTGCTGCCCTGTAAGTGCGGGAGCAGGAGGGTGGGGAGGGAAGAGCAGCACTTTGAGTCTTCAGATAAGCAACTCTAAAGATCACTTCTAATCTCATCAAAACTCTGCCTGTGTGGTATAGAAGTGACAGTTCTTGGGTCTGACCATTTTTCCTCGTGGCCTTTAGAGGTTGGCAGTAGGAAAGGTAAGTGGAACCTTTTGTACCTCCTGGCCTGCACCATTACCTCCTCATTGCTTGCTGCCTTCTCACGCTGCACATTTTTGTATGGGGCTGTGACTTATTATAATTTTGCTTTTGTTTGTTTGTTTGTTTTCCTTTTTTTTTTTGCTTTGTTTTGTTTCTCTTGTCACTTGAGACTGTACAAAGGCCATCTGTTGAAGCTGAGTTTTTCTCTCCTGTTTGCAGGTATTTTTAACCATGCGGTGCCTTCTGCCTCCTCTCCTCATCAGTTTGGAGCCAGTTTCAGCAGCAGTGCTGTCTCTAGCAGCACCGTGCTAAGCTTAAACCCTCTGCAGGCTGTTGCCAGCACCTCATCCTCATCCTTCCCACCCTCTTCCTCTAATTTAGTAACATCTAGTGAGACTAGACCTGCTCAGCACCTCAACAGAGCTCCAGTGCAATCTGTCTTCCACCCCCCTCCACCTCCTCCTAATGTGTCCTTGCCTCCCCCTCCTCCTTTACTCGCTTCTAACTCCGAGCCTGCTCTCCTGCAGAACCTGCCCTCCATCCCTCCTGGCGAGACGTTCCTGCCCTCCTCCTCCTCCTCCTCCTCCTCCTCCTCTTCCTCTGTCCAGTCTAACTCTTCTTTGTCTCTCAAACTGGCTTCTCTCCAGCACAAACCCTCCCGCCCCTCCTTTACCGTGCACCACCCGCCCCTGCCCCGCGTGCTCCCGCAGCCCAACGCCGCTGGCACGGCCGCTATGTGGGTGACCCTTGGCATGCAGCCTCCTTATGCTTCGCACCTTTCGGGGGTTAAGCCACGATAAAGAGCTTGCTTAGCTAACAGTTCTTGTTTTGTAAGGTAAGGCCAGACACAAAACCAGAGGAGTTTGCGGGCGAGATGCTCACTTGACGCTTCTTCCTTTGCAGAGAGAGAGAGAGAGGTCGGGGCCGGGCTCCGTGAAACAGGAACATCTGAAACGGGGAAAATGAGTCCTAAAATGGGGGAGAGAAACCTCTGAAATAGGGAGAGGAATCTCTCAAATGTGGGGATTGAAATCTCTAAAATGGGAATTGAAATCCCTAAAATGTGGAGATCGAAATCTCTAAAATGTGGGGATTGAAATCTCTAAAATGGGAATTGAAATCTCTAAAATGTGGGGATTGAAATCCCTAAAATGTGGGGATTGAAATCTCTAAAATGTGGAGAGCGAATCAGCTGGTGGCAGAGGATGGAGAAAATGAGCCCTAAAGTGGGGGAGAGAAACCTCTGGAATGGGGAGAGGAATCTCTAAAATATGAGGATTGAAACCTCTAAAATGGGGATTGAAACCTCTGAAATGGGGATTTGAAATCTCTAAAATGTGAGGATTGAAATCTCTAAAATGTGGAGGTTTGAAATCTCTAAAATGTGGGGATTGAAATCTCTGAAATGGGGATTGGAATCTCTAAAATGTGGTGCTTGAAAACTGAAATGTGGGGATTGAAATCTCTGTGAAATGTGAGGATTGAAATCTCTAAAATGTGGGGATTGAAATCTCGAAAATGTGGGGATTGAAATCTCAAAATTGTGGGGATTGAAATCTCTAAAATGTGGGGATTGAAATCTCTAAAATGGGGATTGAAATCTCTAAAATGTGGGAATTGAAATCTCTAAAATGGGGATTGAAATCTCTAAAATGTGAGGATTGAAATCTCTAAAATGTGAGGATTGAAATCTCTAAAATGTGGGGATTGAAATCTCTGAAATGTCCAGATTGAAATCTCTAAAATGTGGGAATTGAAATCTCTAAAATGGGGATTGAAATATCTAAAATGTGAGGATTGAAATCTCTAAAATGTGGGGATTGACATCTCTAAAATATGGGGATTGAAATCTCTAAAATAGGGATTGGAATCGCTAAAATGTGAGGATTGTAATCTCTAAAATGTGGGGATTGAAATCTTGAAAATGTGGGAAGCAAATCAGAGGATGGTGACAGAGGAAGTGTTGGTGCTCTCTGTTCTGGGAGTCAGGATTTCTCGACAAAAAGTGCTCACAGGGGTAACTCTGCTCTGACTCAGGGTTATGTTCAGGCTGATGTCTCTTCATAGGAAGAGAAAATGTTCTTTCTGGAGGTAGTCACAGGAGGAAATGTCTATTTTCTATGTGGTTTCATACAGTTTTTGGAAGTGGGTGTTGCCCATCTGATCCCCCCTCTTGCACAGCCTGTTTATCCCAAACCAGTCCTTGTCTGTAGCACTGAGGTGCCCAAAGGTGCCTCTGTGTGACTCTGTGTGACAATGTGGTGGTCAGTAAAAACTGCCAGTCAACAACAGCTGCTCTAAATGGTCATAAATAACAATCTCTGGGTTATAAACTTCAGCTTTGCTTGGAGAGCAAATTCCCTGGGCCTGCAGTGCAGTCAGTGTCCCTGCAGCACTGGAAACACGAGCACAGGTAGCAGAGAGGGGCTGGGACTCCCCTGTCACTTCCCTGTGCTGCCCTTGCTGCCAGGGCCAGCAGGAACAGCCCCAGCAGATGTTTTATTTTTGCTCACAAGCCCTGGGAGCACAGGGAATGTGCAGGGGGCAGTGGGCTCCACTCTCCACAAAGGCTGCAGGAGCTTCTGGAGGCCGTGTGCATTTCTCCTGCAGCAGGTACTGACTGAACTGTCTCCAGAATAAACTGTACCACCACAGAGCTGGGTCCTGTGGTCAATGCAAACGCTCTGTGGCAATCCTGCTGTACCAAACTCGTGCTTGCCAAGTGCATCCAAGTGTGCCCAGCCCCAGAGCTGGCTCCCTGCTTTCCTTGTAGGTCTGTGATGTTGTTGCTGTCCACTGGTACCAAAGCTACAAACGTGGTTGAACACACTTTGCTGCTTTATAAAACTCGATTACAACACACCTGAGAGAGCCTCTGTGCATTGTGTGTAGTGTTTTCCTCATCAAATTCCTCCTCAGACACCACAAAACCCCTGGTTAGGCTTTTGGGAGGCACGTAAGTATTGCCAGGTCCTTCCCTGAGGAAAGGGAGGCTGAGGAAAGGATTTGTGTGCCAGCAGAGACGTGGGCATGGAAAAAAACCCAAAAGGAGAGAGGATGGGGATGGAGGAAGATGGGGATGATGAGGAGGGTCTCTGTTGGAATTACCTGGAACTGAGACCATGCTGGACTAGGATCCATCAGGTGTGACAGTCCCTGTCACTGAAAAATACTGAAAATAAGAGGCAAAGCAGAAAAGGGACTGGTAGAAAAATAGCTGGGTGTCAAAGGTGGGTTATGGAGCACAGGAGCAGAACTGATGGTGCCAGAGGTGGTTGTGATCCCAAGCCCTGTGACTTGAAGCCAAGGGATTTGAGCAGTGCCCTTGATTTCAGTGGGAACAGAAATGGGTTCAGATGTGGAACCAGGAATTGGGGGCTGAAATAATCTGCTGTGCTTCTGTGCTGGCACAGCTGGGCCTGCTCACCTGGACAAGAGAAGGCTCCAGGGACACCTCAGAGCCCCTTGTGGGGCCTGCAGGGGCTCCAGGAGAGCTGCAGAGGGACTGGGGACAAGGCCTGCAGGGACAGGACACAGGGAATGGCTCCCACTGCCACAGGGCAGGGCTGGGTGGGAGATTGGGAATCAGGAATTGTGGAATCCATGCCTGGAATGGATTTCCCAGAGCAGCTGGGGCTGCCCCTGGATCCCTGGCAGTGCCCAAGGCCAGGCTGGGCAGGGCTGGGAGCAGCCTGGGACAGTGGGAGGTGTCCCTGCCATGGCAGGGGTGGCACTGGGTGGGCTCTGAGGTCCCTCCCAACCCATGTCCCTCCCTCACAATAATAACAAAAAAAGCAGATTAACTTTTACTCTAAAAAGGTGAAATACTGAGGGGGAAAATACCTTTTTTACTCTTTCCCCCTCACTTGATTTCAGTCCCATAGGGCAGAGTTCAACACAGCTTGGAAAACTTCAGCATTTGGATGGCCCACAAATCCCTTGGAACATCCATCCCTTCCTCTAATGGGGAGTGGGCCAAGATTTGCTTCATCTGAGGAGGTCTTGGAGCAATGTAGGAATGATTGACACATCTAACAACACAGCAGATTTTTGCCTTTTATTTAGATGAGTCTCTTCCTCTCCTCCTGTTGTGCAGGTAACTAGGATTTCTACCTCAACCCAATGTGACCTATGCAAGGACAACGTGGACCAACTTCACTCGGCTTCCACTGAAAGGTGCTCACCTGGCCTGTGCAGGGGTTTCTACTCTTACTACTGGACAAAATAAAAACCATGAAAAAAAGACCTAAACAACAGAGCAAACATTTACTGTGAATCTGACTAAAAAAAAAAGAAAAAAAAAAGGAAAAAAAGGCAAAAAAAAGGCAAAAGAAATGCTTAAAGCTCCAGTTTGTATTGTTGATAATTTAGATAAAGTATTTATCTTTTTTTTAAAGTGAAAACAATTTTGACTTATTTTATTCCACCTAGATTCATAAATACAAGTTATTATTATTAAATTCTCTGAATACTAAAGGACTGGCACACCAGCAGAGATGTAAAAGAGCCTCCTCGGTGCTATTTTGTCCGTCAGAACTGTGCCTCTGGTTTGAATCCTTGGTGCTGATTTCGGGGGGTTGACCAATGCCAAACCCAGTTTTTAAAGGTCTGCAGATTATTTATTCCCCTGCCTGTGTTCATATCCCAAACTCCTCTTGGTTGGCAGCCAGGGCTGACAGAGGGAGGAATTCTCCCCCAGGGTTTGGTTCAGACTGAGCCAGGCCCTTTTTACCTGGGTGGGTTTTAATTGAGTTTGTGACTAACGAGGGCTCTGTGGAGCAGCCTGGGCAGGCACAGCTGGAACAGGAGGAATCCAAGTCCTGCCCCATCCCAGCTCCTTCCCTGGTGCTGCTGGGTCACTGTGAATTTTGGTAGCTGGTCTGGTAACGCTTTTTGGGGCTGGCCTTGGTGTTTGAGCAGGTGCTGGTGCTGTGCCAGCTCTGGGAAGGTTGAACATTGAACATTGTGTTTGTGTCCTGTGCAGGCTGCAGACTTTGCTCAGCTCGTTGTTCTTTCCTTCCAAGCACAACAGGTTTCCTTGGTAGGGATTTGATACTTGACAAGGTGCATTTTGCTTTTGTGTTCCTTTGCTTTTCAGTAGGTTTTGGAATGGTAGTTCACAAAAACACCCCGAGCTGGGCCTGCGCTGTCCCTGTGCCCCTGCGTCGTCACTCGGTGCCGTGTGTGCAGGAAGGGCTGATTTTATAGAGCTGTGCTGAAAACTTCTGAGTTTTTATGCTTTGTTTCCTTTGGTTTTAGTTTGTACAATGCACAATGAACCTGTAAAAAACTTATTTATTCAAGTGCACAAAGTGAGGAGGAGGAGAAGGATCCATTGAAGTAGAAATCAGCCTGGTCTGAGTTCAGGCTGGGCCAAGCACCAATTAAAAATATCACAGTAGAAAGGGGATTGCAACAGCAAAATGACTGGAAAAAAAAAAATCACATTCAGGCTTTGGAAAACACTTCCCTGGTGCTCAGAGGGGCAGCACTGGCTTTAAATCCCTTCTAATGCTACCTGGTGATCTCCCACTGCAGCATCAGGCACTGCAGGAGCCCCTTGGAGCCCCCAGGGCCACAGAGCTGCTCTGGGTTTGGGGTCAGTGGGGTCGCTGTGCCCTCCTGGCTCTGGATTTGGGGGCAGTGGGGTCCCTGTGCCCTCCTGGGCTCTGGGTTTGGGGTCAGTGGGGTCCCTGTGCCCTCCTGGGCTCTCCTGGTGCCCAGCAGGGTTGGGGGTGCTGGAGGGGCTCAGGGGCTGCAGCGGCTCCTCCCTGTGCAGGTTCAGCTCTGAGCCCCATCCTTGGCACTCTTGGGGAAGGTTCAGGACCAGGTGCAGTCCTAGGGAAGGTTCAGGACCAGGTGCAGTCCTAGGGAAGGTTCAGGACCAGGTGCAGTCCTAGGGAAGGTTCAGGACCAGGTTCAGCTGTCCTGTGTTTTCCTGGCTGTGTCTTCCATGGCAGCCTCTGGCTCTGGCTTTGCCTCCTCATCCTCTGCCCTGGGAGTTGGGGGCATTTTGGGATTTCTGCTTTGTGTCCTGCTGAGGGTCTGGCAGCTCGAGGAGAGCCTGGGGAAGGGCAGGAATGCTCAGGGGTGAGAGGAACATCAGTAGCTTCTCGTAGGAGCCAAAGACAGTGAATGTCCTGGAATCCAGGAGCGCAGTAACCCAGGTGTTGTGCAGCTGGGAGTTGGGCAGCTCCAGCTGCTGCCCCAGCACCCAGCAGTGCTGGGGCCTCTGGAGACTGCAAAGGAGTGATTGCTGGAGGGGCAGCAGCCTTAATTAATTTTCTAATTACCTCTCCCCCATGGTTTATATCTCTGGTGAAAGAGAGGAGGAAATTCAAGTAGAAGCTTTTCAGATCCTTTCCTGCAGAGGGACCAGGATTTGGTGTCCCTTGGAGCTCTTGTGCCTCCCTTCACCTCCAGCCACAGAGGTCCAGGAAGAAAACTCAGCTGCCATCCTTGTCCTGGCTTGGGCAGTGCCCAGGGCACTGCCAGGATTGTGCTGGAGGAGGAACCAGCCCAGAGATCCCATGGAAAACAGGCCTGTGCCACCTGTAACTCCTGTGTCACCTGTGCCACCTGTGCCACCTGTGTCTCCTGTGTCACCCTCCCTGCTGAGGAGGGACAGACCCTTTGGGAGTGATGTGCTCTGCATCATCAGAGCTGTCAGAGCTCAGGGTGGCCTGGCCACTGTCACCTCCCAGCTGGACTCTCTGATCTGACAGATCTTTTCCAACCTGAACCCTTCTGTGATTCCAGGAGCCTTTGGAGCCTTGGGTGAGCAGTTTGTCCCTGGCTGTGCCTCGGTGGCACCTCTGTCACCAGGCAGTGCCAGGGCAGGCTCAGGAGCAGCCTCAGGAATGGCAGCACAGCTGGCACTGAGCCTCTGCCACCCCCGCAGCTTTGGCTCTGGGACTCTCCAGATGTCACCAGGAAGGGGAGCAGAGCCAGGAGTGAATCTTTGGGGTTCCTGCAAAGGATCCAGTCTGCCTGAGCCTCGTCCTGCCCTGCCTGTGCAGCTCTGCCTGCTGCCACCCCAGTGCCCTCTGTGCCCACTCTGGGGGTTCTGGAGCTGCCCAGCCTTGCTGCTGTCCCCAGCCCTGCCCTGGGGCTGCTCCTGGCTGTGATTCCCAGGCTGTGCTTCCAGCTGGGCCCAGCTCAGCACTGAGGGAGCCCAGGGGGCACTTTGGGGTTGGTGCCTCAGCTCTGGCTGAGCTGGGAGATGTTTTTGCCAAGAGATTCCTGGTTTTTGTCTTCCCTCTCCCTGACCTTTCATTGCTTTGCCATCATCTGGGGCAAGCTCAGCTTAAAATCTTGGACTCACAGAACATCCTGAGTTGGAAGAGACCTGGAGGCTCCTGGAATGCAGCTCCTGGCCAGGCTCTCACTGCTCTGTCTGCACTTTGGGAAGAGCTCTCACCTGCCTTGGATCCGTGTGGCCACAGCTGTGACCCCACTGCTGCAACCCTGAGCCAGGAGCTGGAACCTGTCTGCACTGATTGAAGATTTTTGGAGCAATCAAAGCCAAACAGTTCCAACAAAGAGAATTTCTCCTGCTGGGGCTGGGTCCAGCCCTTGTGGGGCTGTCACAACTCCCCCTCCTCCAGGCCCCTGCTGCCAGCAAAGGACTCGCCAGGGAGCAAAAACACATCTTGGAGCAAATCTGCTGCCAGAAAATGGAACTTCCTGAGTGCTGTGCTGAGGAAAACCTGTCCCTGCTGCTGAATGTCAGCCTTGAGGAACAAGAATTCTGTGGGCTCTTCCTTTCCTGGGCTTCTGCCACCCCTGTCCCCTGGGAGCCACAGTGCTGGGAGAGCTCCAAAGGCACTGCACCTAAATTTGGGATTTGTGCAGATGAGGAATTCAGCAGCAATCCTTCTTCCATCAGCCAGGGCTGTGGGGACGCTCAGCAGCTGGAATTGCTGAGGATGGATCTGAGCTGGTTCAGGGCACAAAGGGATTGGAGGTTTCCCTCCAGCCCCTCCAGGCTTGGCACAAACGGGGCTGTTCCCTGCAGGATCAGGATCAGTCTGGAGCATCTTCACCTCCCTGCAGCTGTGGCTGCAGTGGGAGAGAGGAGGGAAAGCAGCTCATCCTCACTGCCCTGGCATCTCCAGCTCCCTCTGATCACCAGGAATTTGTGTCTCCTCAGCCACTCAGATCAGAAATTCTTGTGCTTCCATCTCTTTACCTTCCTTGCTGTTGGCAGCACTTTATCTTCCAGTGCAGGCTCTGTGCTCCCTCTGCTCCTGGCTGGGCTCTGGGCTCAGCCTGGCACAAGAAATGGGATTTCCCCTCATGGCTGGGATCAAACTGAGCTTGGAGGGTCTGTCTGGGGTCAGTCCCTGAGGTCCAGGCAGGAGGGTGACATCCCTTGCTCATGAATGGATTTACTCATCTCTTCTTGAATCCAGAGATTGCAAATCCCCAGGACTCATCACTCCTTAGAGTGAAACTCGCCCAGCTCTGGGTCACACTCAGTTCAGCTGAGTCACTTTCTCCTTTCTTTAGTCAAATTGAATCTTTGAGGAGTTCATTTGAGCAATTGCAGCCTGGGAGGGGAGAGGTTTCCAGTCTGATCAGCTCTTCCATCCCACCAGGGAACAGTCCAGTTGTTGCTGCAGGGCTGTGTGGGGCTGTGTCCCTGCCCTCACCCTGGGGACAGATTTCCTTCTGAGACATCTGCTGGGGTCACTTCAGCCTTCTTTGGCTTCTTAAATGACTTTATTGGTGCTTTCCAATCTTCCCAAACTGATTCTGTTCAGACACATCTGGGAGGAGATGGGTGAGAGCCAGACCTGCCCCACCTGCAGCTGCTGCACCTTCACCCATCTCTGTGGGTGCCACAGTGAATTCACTGCCCGTGCTCGCTGCTGCCATCTCAGCCCAGGAGCTGCATCCTCCTGCTCTGCTGGGCTGCCCCATCCCAGTCCAGGGCAGGCAGCCCTGCTTGGGTTCTGCTGGGCTTTGGTTCTGCTGGGATTTGGTTCTACTGGGTTGTGTGTTCAGCATCTGCCACCATGGATGTTTGTCCGCTTGGTAGAGAGTCCAGGTGCCAGGGTGGTGACAGGGGGTGGTGACAGGGACAGTCCCAGTCCCAGCAGTGCAGAGCTGCTGGGGACACTCAGCCCTGGCTCAGGGAGGGGACAGGAGGGGACAGTCAGTGCTTCCAGCTCCTCTGGGTCCCTTTAGAGCCCACCTTGGCACTGGGGATCTGTGCCCCCTGTGCCCCCTGTGCCCCCTGTGCCCCCTGTGCCCCGAGGATGCTCTGGCTCCCCTGCCCTGCTCCAGCTCCTCCTGATGGGACCCCAGTGCTGGGAGCTGCTCTCAGGCTGTTGTTGATGGGGATCCCCTCCCTGCCCAGCCCTCCCTGGGCCCTGCAGGCCCTGCCCAGGGTCCCTGTCCCTGGAGCTGCCGTTCCCCAGGGCTGGGGCTCTGTCACTGGTGCTGAGGTGGCTTTGCTGGGTCACATCCTGTGTGACCCCTTTGATTTTGGTGCTGGAATTCTCCCTCTGCCCCAGGCCCTGGAAACCTGAGGGGTCTCTGTGGGTTTTGTCCAGGGTAACTCCACCCTGGAATGATCCCAACTCCCGGGGAAAATTCTGATTTTCTTGTTCTGCCTGAGCCCGAAGCACAGAGGGGATTCAGGGCTGGGAGCAGGGGAGGGCCTTGGACAGGGCTGTGAACCCAAAAAGCTTTTGGGGAGCAGAAACTTCACAGTGTTTTTGTGAACTATCTTTGCGGCACTGAGGAAAAATCACAGGAATTGGAGTTTTGGGAGCACAGATGTGCAGTCAGTGTATGAATATTTGAAGTCTTACTGGTTTTAAAGGTTTATTTTCTTTGTTTTTTTTTTTTTTTTTTGCTCCATTTCCATTTTCCACTCCATTTGCGGGTCAGGTTTTCACTAAAAGCAGTTTCAAAATGTTGTTGTGCCATATTTTATTTATCCTTCTACATTATAAATATATAAATATATATTTAGACTGAATATTGCATTGAAAGATGCTGTTATTGGGAACTTCAGGGTTTAAACCCAAGACAAAATAAAAATTGGGAAATAATTCTCCAGTGTTTTTACTGTTTAGGATCCTCTTCCTGAAGAGGTTCCTTGAGTTCTTTGTGGTGTAAAAACAAAATCTCATCTGAAAATTCCAAGTTTGACGATGCTAACCCTGAAGTTCTCAGGTTTGTGATCCTTTGGTTTTCTTGAGGTACATCTGGTTGCTTTTCTGGTGCAGTCAATAATTTTTTTAAAAGGTTTTGTCTCTGGAGTTATTGAGGAAAAGGTGGAATGGGTTGATCCATCCTGCTTGGCTTTTTAACCTATTAATCTTTGAAGTGATCGATTTCCAATTAAAACCCAACTTTTTAGGTCTCTGTTCTACTTAAACTTCTTAGGAGTGAGAGCCTGCCCTCGCTGAGTGGGACTTGGATGGGGAAAGCAGTAGATGATGAGGTTGCTGTTGCTCAGGAATTGATTAGTAAACTTTTAACTACTAATAAAAATCCATTTTTCAATGGATTTTTAGAAAAACCCATTTTCTTAGGACAGTGATATGGGATGTTTCCTAGTGAATAGGAATTAGTTTATATAGTTTAGCCTATTAAACTGAATTATTTAAAATTCAAACTTCCCCTAATTTATCTCTTTTTTTGTTTGGTTTTTTTTTGGTTGGTTTGTTTTTGGATTTTATTTTTTTTTTATACTGGTAAGTTGTTCTGTCATTCCTTTCATTCCTGCCTAGCAGTAGTGTGAATTCTGGTGTGTATATATGTATGTATAATATATATATTTCCACCCAGCCTTTCTAATTCTCCACAATGTAAGAGTTAGTTTTTGCTCCCCTCCCTCCACTTAATTTCTTGTGTCTCCCTTGATTTGTAATTGAAATGATGCTTTGAAGTTTTGTCTTTATATTAAAGTGTCTGTATTTTAATACACCGAGCTCGTGTGGACTTTCACTGCCTCAGCAGAGTCAGCAGGGAAATGGGATTTGGGGTTTGTGGGGGCACAGAGGGATTTGGGGGGCACAGAGGGATTTGGGGTTTTATGGGGGCACAGAGGGATTTGGGGTTTTTGGGAGCACAGAGGGATCTGGGGTTTTATGGGGGCACAGAGGGATCTGGGGTTTGTGGGGACACAGAGGGATTTGGGGTTTTATGGGGGCTCAGAGGGATTTAGGGGGCACAGAGGGATTTGGGGGGCACAGAGGGATTTGGGGTTTGTGGGGGCTCAGAGGGATTTGGGGGCTCAGAGGGATTTGGGGGTCACAGAGGGATTTGGGGTTTGTGGGGGCACAGAGGGATTTGGGGTTCTTGAGGGCACAGAAGGATTTGGGGTTTGTGGGAGCACAGAGGGATTTGGGGTTTGTGGGAGCACAGAGGGATTTGGGGTTTTATGGGGGCACAGAGGGATTTGGGGGGCACAGAGGGATTTGGGGTTTTATGGGGGCACAGAGGGATTTGGGGTTTTATGGGGGCTCAGAGGGATTTGGGGGGCACAGAGGGATTTGGGGTTTGTGGGAGCACAGAGGGATTTGGGGGGCACAGAGGGATTTGGGGTTTGTGGGAGCACAGAGGGATTTGGGGTTTTTGGGGGCACAGAGGGGTCCCTGAACCAGGCAGCACCTTCAGCTCTGGGGTTTGGGGATCCCACTGAGGGTTTGGGGATCCTGTGCTGGCACTGGGGAGGGACAGCAGGGCCTGGGACAGCTCTGGGCCCATCAAGGGACATTGAGGGGCTGGGGGTGTCCAGGGAGGGAACAGAGCTGGGGAAGGGTCTGGAGCTCCAGGAGGGGCTGAGGGAGCTGGGGGGGCTCAGCCTGGAGCAAAGGAGGCTCAGGGGGCCCTTGTGGCTCTGCACAGCTCCTGACAGGAGGGGACAGCCCAGGGAACAGGGACAGGAGGGAGGGAACGGCCTCAGGCTGGGCCAGGGGAGGTTTAGGTTGGACATTGGGAAAATTTCTTCACTGGAAGGTTTGGGAAGCAAAACCAGGGTAGGAGTGGATTCACCAGCCCCAGGAGCGTTGGAACAAAGTGTGGATGTGGCACTTGGGACACAGGGCAGTGGTGGCCATGTCAGTGCTTGGACTCCGTTTCTTAGAGATCTTTTCCAACCTAAACACTTCCACGATTCCCAACCCATCCCTTTGTTCCCTTTTACCCAGCAGTGGCACCAGTGCACCAACCCCACAGGCAGCCAGGGATGTGTTTGCACCTCGGAGCTGGAGGCCACAAACACTTCCTGAGCCAATTCCTTGTAGGATTTAAAATGGGACACAGCCCCAGCTTCACCCAGAGCCTCCAACCCCCCTGACCCAGCTCCTGTTCCTGCACAGCTTTGGCATCCACCCCTGGCCTGGCTCCAGTACCAGCTGGAGTAGAAGAGCTTTAAATGTCCCTTCCAACCCAGAATGTTCTGATTGTCTGAAAAAGCCTCCCCAAAGCCCCTGGTGGAGCCATCCCCAGCTGGGACCTGAGCAGGAACAGCCCTGGTGCCCCTCTGGCTCCAGCCACCCCTCCCAGGGAGGGCTTGGTGCTGTACAACAGCTCTGACCAGCACAAAGATTAAAACAGGATTTATTGGGAATGTTCACTGTACAACACAGAAATGGCTCTCAGCTGAAACACAACAAGCAAAGTCATCAGAATGTGAAAAAATGAACAATTGTCTGTAAATCACCAGCAGTTGATGCAGATTTCAAAGTGTCTACAAAGTACCAACCTCCCTCCCTAAATCCCTAAATTCTTAAATCCCACCCCGTGTCCCAGCCCTGCCCCACAATGGATCTGAGTCCCTGGGCCTGGAACTCTTCACAGCTTTTGTTGTACATTCAGGTAAGAAATGTCATTGGTGATGAACATTCAAATGTTGGGCTTTGCTCTTGCTCACCCAACTGTTCCCTGGAACAGCAAATAAAAAACATTTTCTGCACAGTGACACTGGAGGGTGGCAGCTGCACCTGGGCAGGGTGGCCTGCAAGGCACAGGTGACACATTTGCTACAGTGGTGGCAGGCCCAGCTGAGAACTCAGCTCTGCTTTGGAAAAATGCAGGACTGAAATGCCCTTTGGAGTCATGCAAGGACACAGATTCCCTAAAGCACAGCTCCTGTGTGTTCCTGCCCTTAATCCCTCACTGCTGTTCCCCTGGAGCTGCCATCTGTCTGCAGCCCCCCTGCACTCTGCTCCCTCCCTGCTGCCCTCAGCTGATTTTGGTAATTTCTGGAGCAAGCACCTGGAATGATTCAAGGGTAAGGGAGATCTGGGGAGGGAAAAGGGAAAGTCTCAGCTTTGAGATCAAAAACTAAAGCCTCAGTGACAGGAGGCACCCCTGGTGCTCAGCTGCATGAGGTAAAGAGGGAACACCAGGACTGCAAAGGCTGCAGTGTGGGCTGTGATTTGGGCATTAATTCCCAAAAAGATCCCAAAATTCCTTTCAAGCCCAGCTCAGAGGCTGCTCCACCCCCGCCCTGGGCTGGGCAGCTGGAGGGGAACAACGCCCAGAGCTGCAGCTCCCAAAGGCCAGGCCAGGCCCAGCCCCTTCCTGCTGCCAGCAGCCTCTGACAGGGACCCCTGGCACCTTCCCAGAGGCCTCTCCTGGGAGTTTTCCTGGGAGTTTTCCCGGGCTGGGTCCAGGGAAGCTGCTCAGGCAGTCGGGAATCTGGGTCTGCAGCAGCCCTGGCTGTGGGGAGTGTCCTCATCCCTCAGGTCTGGGCAGTTTTCCTTGGTGCAGCCAGAGCCAGGGCTGATCCTATGGGGATGCTCCTATCCTGAGCTCCTCCCTGCAGCCCTGCTTCCCTGGCAGCTCATGGCACCTTGGCACAGTTTTTGGTCTGTCCCTTTGGACAAAGGGGACACAGAGAGGGGTGAAAAGCTGCAGCAGTGGCTCAGGGAGTGAAGGGTTAATGCCTGGCTGAGCTGGTGCATGTCCTGCAGCTCCATCCTCCAGCCAAGGGAGCAGCTCCTGCATCTGGATCACACAGGGATCCCTCCCTGCCTTTGTTCCCTCCTGCTCTGCAGCTTTGTCCTTTTGAATGGGCTCATCCAGCCCCCAGGAACTGCAGGGGAGGGAAAGGAAACTCCAAAAGGCTGCACAGGGCTGTAAATGCTCCTCTCCATCAGCTGGAGCTGTGGAATTCTCACTCCTCCCTGGAGAGCAGGAGGGGTTAATGTGGAGCCCAGAAATGCATCAGTCCCACCCTCTTACACCAGGGATGGGCCTGGGGGACTGCAGGAGGATCCTGAGCCAGGGAAGCTGAGCAGGAGGGGGGAGCTGGCCCAGCATGGCCTGGAGGAGCTGTGGGCTCTGCCAGCCCCAGGCCTGGGGGCTCTGCTCCCACTGCAGCACCCCAGAACAGCTCAGCCCCTCCAGCTGGGGCACTGGGAATGTGCAATGAATTCCTTAAAAAAAAATACAAAATGGTTGGGTAATAAATAAAAAAGTCCCGTGGTCGGTGTGGGGCTGCAGCAGGGGAGGGTTACAGCTCCCTGTGTGCTCCCAGCTGGAATCGAGCTTCCTCTGAGATCCCATACTGCTCCAGGGGGTCCTGTGGGGAGCACAGGGAGGCACCGGTGAGATGCAGACACAGCCCAGCAGCCCTTGGGACACACAGGACACAGCCAAGGTCCAGGGGGGTCACAGCCACCTCCCTCCCCAGAGCTGGGATGCTCCTGGCACCTGGCAGGGCGTGGCTGAGCAGCATCTCCAGCCATGGATGTGCCCAGGGTGGTGGGGGCTGTTCCAGAGAGCCCCTGGGAGCTCCAAACCCTGGGCCACTCCAGCACTGGAATTTGTGCATCAGGGTAGGAGTGAGCAGCCAGGTTTGGAGCACTGGGATTTGTGCACCCAGGACAAGGTGCTCAGGTCTGGCTGTGCAGGTCACAGCTCCCTATGGGATCTGGGATCTCCTTCCCACACACAGCCTGGGCAGGACTGGCAGCCCCTGCTGCTGCCAGGGAATTTGCTGGGAGATTTCAGGGAAGAGTTTCTTCCCCAGATCCCCTGGAAATGGGAGATCTCCCTGAGCCCAGCCCAGCCCCAGAACCTCCCTCCACAACCAGACAGGATCCCACTCTGTTCCATTCCAGGCAGCCCCTGCTGGCACCCAGAGCCATTGTCACACCTGCAGGGACTCACTCACCTTCCCTGTCATCTTCTGGATCTCATTCCTGTAGAAAATCAGGCTCCTCCTCAGGAACTCGTAGCTGCAAGAGAGGAACAGAGCAGGGGAAGGATGTGGGCAAGTTTCAGCTGCTATTTAGAGCTGAGGGAAGCTTGTCTGGGAGGAGACAACACTGCCCTCCCAGTTCCTGCTCCCAGAGCAGCCCAGAGCCCCCAGCACTGACCTGGCCCTCTTGAGTGCCTCCACCCACTCCTGGCACTGCTCCTCCGTGGCACACTCAAAGCAGTATTTCCTCTCTGGCTCCTCGATGAAACCTGCCAGGGACAAGGAAAAGGCTCCAGGCAGGTCCTGGCAGAGCTGCTGCTGCTCCCCTGGCTCTGCCAGGCCACAATCAGCAGCTCTGTTAATGAAGATGAGCTGGGAATGAGTCTGCCACCCCCACTTCCATCCCCTCTCCCATTCCCTGGGTGCCTGGGGCAGCTGCCCACAGCATTTCCCAGCTTCCAGCAGCCTGAGACCTTGGGAAGAGCAGCTTCCCAAACTGAGGGTGACCTGAACAGGACCAGCATGGCCAGATCCAGGACTGACTCCCTGAGGCCCCTTGCAAAGACACCAGGACTTAAATCCAAGTGGGAAACAGCCCTGAGAGAGGAACTGGGATACCTGCAGGGATAGCCAAGGAGTGAAACTGCACTGGGAGCGGGCCCTGAGGTGCCTTTGCTGGAGGATTTTGGGGATGTGACACTCACATGGCACAGCCACCATGGGGAGCAGGTCCTGGTGCCACTCCAGGACATGCCACCAGTTCCTGTCCCAGAGCTCTGCTGAGCTCACCCTCAGGGCTGCTGCTGCTGCCAAACCCCTGGGTCAGGATAAACCCAGGTTTACCCAGATAAACCCAGCTGCTGATTTTAACCCTGCTCAGGAATCCTGCCCCACCAAAGCTCCCAAACCCCCAGAATGCAGCCTGTGGTGCTGTGGGTACTGCTAAGTTTAACCCTGCTCAGGAATTCTCCCCCACCAGAGCTCCCCAAACCCCAGAATGCAGCCCCTGGTGCTCAGTGTGCTCAGGCTGTGTGAGGGAAGCACAGAGCAGAGCCACAGCTGTGCCTGGCAGCCAGGCCAAAAGATACAGGGATGGCCTTGGAGAAACATCCTGTTATTGTGGCCACATACCTCTGGCACAGGGGATGAAAGGCTGCTCCCAGGGGAGTGCAGCTGCACAAGGACACACAGAGGGGAGGATGAGGCTGGAGCAGCTTTATCTGAGCCTCTCCAGGGTGTTTTTTTGGATCAAATGCAGCAGCACAGAGCAGATCTGTCAATAAGCAAGCTCCCCCTGCCAGGGATTCCACAGGCACTGAGGGGCCTGGCTGCTCTTAGTGCTGCAGTGCAAACCCCACAGGCTGTGCCATGGAACATCCCTGAGATCTCAGAATGGGCCATGGGCACAGGGAGGAACAGCTGAGGAGGGGAAAGGCTGAGGAATTGGTGAAGTTGGAAAACTCCAACCATCAGCCCAGCACCACCAGGTTCACCCCTGTCCCCAGGTGCCAGTGCTTCCAAACCTTTTTGGGGAGTAATTTTTCCCCAATATCCAACCTAAATCTGCCCTGGGCACAACTGGAGTTCATTTCTTCTTGTCCTGTTCCCTGGGAGCAGAGTCTGAACCCCACCTGAAGGACCCTGACCCCACAGAGGGAGAGGAGAAGGGCTGGGGGCAGTGACCCCAAAAGGAGGGGAAGGGCTGAGCTGCCCCCAGGGAAACAGGGAGAGCAGGAACTGAGCAGTGCCAACATTTCCTTCCCCCTGTACCACCAGGGGAAGGCAAAGGGAGCACAGGCAGCACTCACTGATGGAGAAAACGTTCTCCTCCTCTTTGGTGATCTTGCAGTGCTCCAGCAGCAGAGCTCCAATGGGCTGGAAAACAGAGAGAGAGAGAGGGTTTAACCCACAGAGCCCCAACACCACGAGGGTTTAACCCACAGAGGCCCAACACCACGAGGGTTTAACCCACAGTGCTTCCCTGGAGCCTTTAAAGTAACTTTCAAGCTGGTGCTGCTTTTAAATAATTCAATCTGCACCCATATTTCATGTTCCTTTAATCAACTTTCTCATGCCAGTCTCACCTGTAGCACTTTACATTTGTTAATTAGGTGTTAATCAGCTCTTCTGGCTCAGATTCAGCCTGGTCTTTACCACTGTGTGATACCAGAGAACTTTTGCTTTTAAAATCAAAGATGAAACATTGACCGTGACACCCAGAATAACCAACACTGAGCTGTGCAAGGGCTGTGCTGGAGCCTTGTAAGGGGTTAAACAGTGTGAGGGGAGCTGGGGCAGCTCAGGATGGACAAAAATACACCTGGTAAAACTCAGGGACATGGGGACAGCAGGTGACACCGGCCATGAACAAGAGCAATCACAGGAAATCTTTGTCCAAGTGAACCAAAGGGTCAGAAGCAAATCAGACAGCAGGGAAGGGATTGAAAATCTCATTTATCTTGTATTTTATGGAACTCTGGGTTGTAGGAGACCTCAGAGCCCGTCCAGTGCCACCCCTGCCACGGCAGGGACACCTTCAGGCTGCTCCCAGCCCTGTCCAGCCTGGCCATGGGCACTGCCAGGGATCCTGGGGCAGCCCCAGCTGCTCTGGGAAATCCATTCCAGGCATGGATTCCACAATTCCTGATTCCCAATCTCCCACCCAGCCCTGCCCTGTGGCAGTGGGAGCCATCCCCTGTGTCCTGTCCCTGCAGGCCTTGTCCCCAGTCCCTCTGCAGCTCTCCTGGAACTCCTGCAGGCCCCAAAAGGGGCTCTGAGGTGTCCCTGGAGCCTTCTCTTGTCCAGGTGAGCAGGCCCAGCTCTGCCAGAGAACAATTCCTGCCCAATATCCCATCTAAATGGAATTTTTTCCATCTAAATGTCACTTCTTCAGTGGGAGCCATTCCCTGTGTCCTGTCCCTCCATCCTCAGTCTCTCTCCAGCTCTCCTGCAGCCCTGCTGAGCTGGTGGAAGAGGAAAGGTGGACCCTGCTCCATTTTCCTGCACCATTTTCCCAGCCCACACAATCCAGGCACACAAAAAGAAGACAGGAGGAGGGGAACAAACCCCAGCCAGGAGCTCAGTGCCTACCTCGGCCTCATCAGTGCGGAAATAGAAGAGAAAATTCACCACGAGCTTCACCAGGCGCTTCTTGAGCACTGCAGAGACAGGGGGAGCAAGAAGGGCTGAGTCAGGGGGCACAGGGGGCACCCTCTGCCAGCCCTGAGCATGGCACTGAGCCCACCAAAGCACGTTCCAAACACTGCCTGGGGGTGACAAAGTGGCCTCGGGGTGACAGAGCCCCAGAGCAGCTCCTGCAGCAGCTCAGGAGGGCTCCCAGCAGCACCACGGGGCCTCAGGCACTCCAGGAAAAGCTCCAGACCCCAGCAGCCCCACCTGGAGCTGCCAGCTGGGCGTCACCTCCCAGGGACAAAGTCCAGCAGGAAAGGCTCAGCACAAGGGAGGGAGTAGGAAACCAGGGCTGGTTTGCAAGGGAATTTGCTGGGAGATTTCAGGGAAGAGTTTCTTCCCCAGATCCCCTGGAAATGGGAGATCTCCCTGAGCCCAGCCCAGCCTCAGAACCTCCCTCCCCAGACTGGATCCCACCACTGGTGCTCCCCATTCCCACAGTCCAGCCCTCCCAGTCCACCTGTCCCAGTTCTGCCTCCCAGAGCTCCCACCCTGCCCCTGTGCCCAGTGCCCCCAGTCGTGCCCACCCAGTACAGCCAGTCCCACCCATCCACCTCTGCCCAGTGCTCCCAGTGCTGCCCTGGTTTCCTGGATCCTCCAACACCCTCAATCCTCCCTCCCAGCTCCCCCAGTCCCTTTCCAGCCTTGCCCCCCAGTAACTCCAGTTGTGATTCTGCAGTCAGGGCCCCTCAAGTACCCCCAGTCCTGCCCTGGTCCCACCCTCATGATTCTCCAGTTTCTCCAGCCCCACCATCCAGGGCACTCTCCCAGTCCCTCCCCAGTATCCCCAGTCCTGATTCTGCACTCAGGGCCCCCCAGGAACCCCCAGTCCTGACCCACCTTCACCCTCCTCCCAACACCACCCTCCAAACTTGCTACCCCTCCACCTGCCTCCCCCAGTTCTCCCAGTCCTGACTCGGTCCTACTGGTGATTCTCCAGTCCCCTCAGTCTCACCACCCCAGTTCTCCCAGTCCCTCCTCGCCACTACTCCTCCTTTCCCAGCCCGGATCCTCCAGCACCCCCAGCTCTCCCAGTTCCTCTCCTGTAACCCCAGCCTGGATTCCCCATCTCGGGGCCCTCAGATATCCCCGGTCCTGCCCTGGTGCCACCCCAATAACTCCAACCCTGATTCTCCATTTGGGGCCCTCAGGTACCCCGGTCTTGCCTTCCCCGATCCTCCCAGTACTCCCAGTCCTGTCCTACTCCTTCCCCAGTATCCCCAGCCCTGATTCCCCACTCGGAGCCCTCAGATACCCCCGGTCCTGCCCTCCCCGACCCTCCCAGTACTCCCAGGCCTGTCCTGCTCCCTCCCCAGTATCCCCAGCCCTGATTCCCCACTCGGAGCCCTCAGGTACCCCCAGTCCTGCCCCGCCCCATCCCCAGTACCCCCGGTCCTGCCTTGCTCCCACCCCAATAACCCCAGCCCGGACTCCCCCTCACCGTTGCCCTTCTTGGGGACGCTCATGCGGATCTCGGCCGCTTTCTCGGCGGGCTGGCGGGCCAGGGACAGCAGCTCCCGCTCGTTGTAGCGCATGGCGGGCCCGCCCCGGCCCATGGCCCCGCCCGGGCGCCGCCGCCGCCGCCGGAAGCGCCCTCAGAGCTGCCGGAAGGGCTCGCGGGGCGGCGGCAGCGCGCATGCGCAGAGACGGGAGCGCGCGTGCGCCGGGGAGAGAGCGGGGCCGCGCGCAGGTACCGAGAGGGGGAGGGGGCTGTGAGGGGAGAGGGGAACCGGGCTGGACCGGGAGAACTGGAGCTGGGATAACCGGGAGAGGTGTGTGAGGAGAGACCGGGGGAGATGGGAATGGAGGGACCGGGAGAGCTGGGTATGAAGAGTCTGGGAGAGCTGGCAATGAGGGATTGGGAGAGCTGGGTGAGGAGGGACTGGGAGAGTTGAGTATGGGGGAACTGGGACGACTGGGAAGGAGGGATTGGGAGAGCTGGGTATGGAAGGACTGGGAGAGCTGGGATGGGGGGATTGGGTCTGTTTGGTATGGAGGGACTGGGAGAACTGGGTGAGGAGAGACCGGGAGAGCTGGGTCAGGAGGGAGTGAGAAAGTTGAGTATGGAGGGACTGGGAGAACTGGGAAGGAGAGACTGGGAGTGTTGGGAAAGGACAGACTGGGAGAGATGGGTATGGAGGGACTGGGAAAACTGGGAAGGAGGGACTGGGAGAGCTAGGTGAGGAGAGGCTGGGAGAACTGGGAAGGAGGGAATGGGAGACTGTTGGGTATGGAGGGACTGGGAGAGTTGGGTATGGAGGAACTTGGAAGGAGGGACTGGGAGAGGTGGGTATGGAAGAACTGGGAGAGTTGGGTCAGCAGGGACTGGGAGAACTGGGAAGGAGAGACTGGGAGTGTGGTAAAGGAGGGACTGGAAGAGCTGGGTGTGGAGGGACTGGGAGTGTTGGGAAGGAGGGACTGGGAGAACTGGGCAGCCTGGGTGCTGGGACTGGGGAAACTGGAGAATCACGAGTGGGAAACTGGAGGAAGGGCCCAGGCAGGGTTTGGGCTACTGGGAGGGTCAATGGGGCAGGACTGGGAGCACCTGGGGGACCCTGAGTACAGAACTGGGATGGAGTTACTGGAAAAGTATTGGGAGGGAGAACTGGAAAACCAAGGGTGCTGGATAAGGAGGGACTAGGAGAACTGCGGTGGTGGGGCTGGGGGGACTGGAGAATGATGAGTGAGAAACTGGGGTAGGAACAGAGCAGCACTGGGAGCATTGGGAGGGCAGGACTGGGGGCCCCTGGGTGCAGAATCAGGACTGGAGTTATTGGAGGGGGACTGGGAGAACTGGGTGAGCTGGGTGGGAGGACTGGGGGTACTGGAGAATGAGGACAGGGAAAATGGGGGTAGGACTGGGAGGATCAGCAGAAGCAGGACTGGGGTATTTGGGGGACTTTGACAGGAGAATCAGGACTGGAGTTAGAGGAGAGGGACTGGGAGAGCTGGGTGCTCTGGGGGACCAGGGGTAGGATCAGGACAGAACTGGGAGCACTGAGTGAGGAGGGACTGGGAGAACTGGAGAATCACAAGTGGGAACCTGGGATAGGGCCAGGGGAGGAGTGGGAATATGGGGAGCATCAGTGGGAGTCAGGGGGCCTTGAGTGGAGAATCAGGACTGGAGCTGCTGGGGGATGTGGCTGGAGA
This sequence comes from Zonotrichia albicollis, assembly GCF_047830755.1. Classification (NCBI taxonomy): domain Eukaryota; kingdom Metazoa; phylum Chordata; class Aves; order Passeriformes; family Passerellidae; genus Zonotrichia; species Zonotrichia albicollis. The sequence goes on from NC_133847.1 coordinate 2,745,854, forward strand.
GACACTGGGAGAACTGGGCTCTCTGTGGGGAAGGATTTGGGGTTCCTCAAAGGTCCTTCCAGTGTTTGGGCTCTGTGTGAGGAGGTTTGGGGGGGACTCCAGGACCTCACCTGGGGCTTGGGGACACTCAGAGCCTTGTTGGGGGCTTGGGGGGCTCTGAGCCTCCCATGGTGGGAGGGTGGCCCTGGGGCTTTGGGGGGTGGTGGGGTGGTGGGGAGCAGCAGCTCTGGTGGTGGACAGGGGAGAGTTCTTGGTGTCTCAGGTGTGGGGGGAAAGCTCCTGTTGGGAGTCTTGGGGGGTCTCTGGTGGGGCTGCTTGGCTTGAGAGTGGCTGAGGAGATGGGAAAGGCTCCAGGGGGATTTTCTGCATCCTTTTACTCCACTTTCCTGAGTTGGTACCAGATGTGGGATTGCATCCCGTGCTGCATGGCCAGGGCATGTCTGAGGTGCCCTCCTCATCCTCACTGCTGGGCTGAGCAATCCTGTGGTTCAATTATCCCTTTCTTTTCCCAGACTGTCCATTTCTCGGGGTGCTGAAGGCCAGAAATCCCAGCCATGGATTTCCAGCACCGGCCCGGGGGCAAAACGGGCAGCGGGGGCGTGGCCTCGGCCTCCGAGAGCAACCGCGACCGGCGGGAGCGGCTCCGCCAGCTGGCCCTGGAGACCATCGACATCAACAAGGTACAGGGACCCCTGGCCTGGGACAGGGTCACATCCATGGGACAGGGACCCCTGGCCTGGGGACACGGTCACATCCATGGCACAGGGACCCCTGGCCTGGGGACAGGGTCACATCCATGGGACAGGGACCCCCAGGGCTGTGGGGACAGGGTCACATCCATGGTGCAGGGACACTGTGCAGGGTCACATCCATGGTGCAGGGACACTGTGCAGGGTCACATCCATGGGACAGGGACCCCCAGAGCTGTGGGGACAGGGTCACATCCATGGTGCAGGGACACTGTGCAGGGTCACATCCATGGTGCAGGGACCCCCAGGGCCATGGGGACACCGTACAGGGACCACCATGGCCATGGGGACAGGGTCACATCCATGGTACAGGGACCCTCATAGCCATGGGGACACTGTGCAGGGTCACATCCATGGTGCAGGGACCCCCCAGGGTTATGGGGACAGGGTCACATCCATGCTACAGAGACCCCCTACAGCCCTGGGGACACCGTGCAGGGTCACATCCATGGGACAGGGAACCCCACAGCCCTGGGGACAGGGTCACAGCCATGGTGCAGAGACCCCCAGGGCTGTGGGGACAGGGTCACATCCATGGTACAGGGACCCTCATAGCCATGGGGACACTGTGCAGGGTCACATCCATGGTACAGGGATCCCCAGGGCCATGGGGACAGGGTCACATCCATGGTGCAGGGGACCCCGACGGCCATGGGGACACAATGGAGGACATATCCATGGTATAGAGGATCCTCCAGGGCCATGGAGACACCCTGCAGGGTCACATCCATGGTACAGGGACCCCCCTGGCCCTGAGGACACCATGGGGGTCACATTCATGGTACAGGGACACTGTGCAGGGTCACATCCATGGTACAGGGACCTCCAGGGCTATGGGGACAGGGTCACATCCATGGGACAGGGACCCCCAGGGCTGTGGGGACAGGGTCACATCTATGGTACAGAGACCCCCAGGGCTATGGGGACACTGTGCAGGGTCACATCCATGGTACAGGGACCCCCTGGCCTGGGGACTGGGTCACATCCATGGTGCAGGGACCCCCTGGCCTGGGGACAGGGTCACATCCATGGTGCAGGGACCCCCAGGGCTATGGGACAGGGTCACATCCATGGTGCAGGGACCCCCACAGCCCCGGGGACAGGGTGACATCCATGGTACAGGGACCCCCAGGGCTATGGGGACAGGGTCACATCCATGGTACAGGGACCCCCACAGCCCCGGGGACAGGGTGACATCCATGGTACAGGGGACCCTGATGGCCATGGGGACACCATGGGGGACACATCCATGGTACAGGGGATCCTCCAGGGCCATGGAGACACCCTGCAGGGTCACATCCATGGTACAGGGACCCCCACGGCCATGGGGACACTGTGCAGGGTCACATCCATGGGATCATGGCAGGGTTTGAGCATTAAAGCTCATCCAGGGACATCTGCAGCTGTCTCAGGTGCTCCAATCCCTGTCTAGCCTGGATTTGGACACTACCAGGGATGCAGGGGCAGCCACAGCTGCTCTGGGAAATCCATGCCAGGGCCTGCCCACCCTCACAGCCAAGAATTTCATCCCAATATCCCAACTAAACTTATTCTTGGTGTATTTGAAGCCATTCTCCCTTGTCCTGTTCCAAAGTTCCCCTCCAGCTCTCTTGGAGCCCCTTTAGGCTCCATGGTCACCCCAGAGCCTTCTTGTGTCCAGGCTGAGCTGTGGGTTGGGTTTGAATACTTCTGTTTGTGGACATGTGGGGGTTGAATAAGGAATATTTGGGACAGAGTGACAGGGAGGTGCCAGCTCTTGTGTATCCATCTATTTCCAGTCTCCCCAGGGCTGGTTTGGGTTCTGGTGTTTCCTGCTGCAGCTGGAATTCTGTCACCAATGCACACAGCTGCTGTTGGTTCTCTCTCTGTTTCCTCCTCCTAAAGCTCTCTTGTGCTGTTAATTTAAAATGTGAACTCAGCTACAGGATCCTGGGATTGGCTGAGCTGGGAGGGACCCTCAGGGATCATTGATCCAGCCCCTGTCCCTGCACAGCCACCCCAAAATCCCACCCTGAGCACCCCTGGGAGCTCCTGCAGCTCTGGCAGCCTTGGCACCATTCCCTGGGCAGCCTGGGCAGTGCCCAGCAGCCTCGGGGGGAGGAACCACTTCCTCTGCAGTATTTTGGTTATTCTCCTGCTTTACCAATGGATTTTGTTTCTAACTTGTCCATCATTCTTTCCCCAGGACCCCTATTTTATGAAAAATCATCTGGGCTCCTATGAGTGCAAGCTTTGCCTGACACTGCACAACAATGAGGTGAGGGAGTACCTGCCTGTCCTGATCCCAGCAGCAGCAGCAGCCTGGGAATAACAGGAGCTTCAGTGACTGCTGAGATGTGAGGGGTGGTGTCTGGGTTTGAACAGACAGGTGTCTGCTAAGGAAAGCCGGAGCCTCCCTGAAATGGAAAATTTAAACCCCCTCCCTGTGAGTTGTTATAAATTTGAAAGTAAGGGGCTCTCAGGCAGAGATGTGGGAGCAGGAATAACAGTTGTTTATTAGGGAAGAAAATTAAAATAACATTAACAGTGCAGTAATACAAAACAACATTGACAGAGTCAGGATAGGAGCTGCCCCCTGTGTGTCAGGGCGGTGTCCCAGCCCCATCCATGGGGGCTCAGCCCTCCTGCAGTGCCAGCTGTGGCTCTGCTGCAGCAGGGATCCTGCACAAGGGGGGAGTTTTCCTCTGCAGCTCCAGGGCTGCTGTGGATGGGCCTGGGCTCCCTCTGGCCATGCAGGGCAGCAGAAAGCTGCTCCTCTGGCAATGCAGGGGGCAAAGGCTGCTGTGCTGGGCCAGGCTCAGATTGTGCCCAGGTAGGAATGCTTGGCTCCTCCCCTGGGCGGAGCATCTCCCCATGGGATGCTGGGATTGGATCAGCCCTGCAGGGACACTCAGGGCCATGGACAGCAGAGATCTCCTGGAGGGAGGGTTGGCTGTGGCAGAGATACAGAAAAAACTGCCCCAAAAACAGCAGAGAACTGCCCCAGCTCTGACAGGTTGGAACAGAACACACATTGCAATATAGGGTAGCTGGTTAAACCTGGCAGTGTGAGCTGTGATCCTGTTGAGGAGTGTAGTTTTCTTCTGAAAGTTCAGTAGTGTAGATGAGCTTGATCTTCTGAGAATCTAATAGAAAAGAAAGCTGTTCTTCATAGAATCTAGTAGAGAAAGACTTCTGAGAGAACACTTCTTCTAGTGTGCTAAATCTCAGATTATATCTAAGTAGGAATGCTCAGCTCCTCCTGGGCAGGACATCTCTCAATGAGATGATGTAATTTTATCAGTTATGAAGTGAGATTCAATAGCCCATTAACAAAAGAGATCTCCCCAGAGGGAGGATTAGCTGTAGAAGAGATAAAGTAAATGCCCAATTAACAAAAAATGTCTGCCCCACTTCTAACATATAAGAAATAAAATACACACATATCTTATAACCCAAGCTCAGCAGCTGAGAGCAATCTGCACTTTTGGGGTGAGTTTCCTCTGTGCTGAGGATTAAAACACCCTTGTCAGGGAGTGCTGCAACCACCCTGGGACAGGAATGTTTCAGTCATGGCTTCATTTAACTTCTACCCTGGTTTTTATTTCAGGGGAGTTACTTAGCACATACCCAGGGGAAGAAGCATCAGACCAATTTGTAAGTTATCCTCCAAAATAACTTTATTCTCCGTTTCTGAAGCACTTTAATATTATGATGTTGAGTGTCTGTAGTCCTTTAATTCCATTTTACTCTGTTTGGTTATTTTACTGTGGTTCCTCATGCAGCCAGGAGGCACAGCCTGGATCTGCCTGAAAAATGGTGCTGAAAATCTCCATTTTAAGCTAAAATCCAGTTGTGGAATTGCTGAAGGAATAAGGAGAGAGAGTTTTAAAAGCAAATTCTCTGAGTCTAGTTAGGAGGACCTCTCAGTGTTTGGACAACACTCTGAGGGATGCTCAGGGTGGGATTTTTGGGGTGTCTGTGCAGGGCCAGGGGCTGGATTTGATCCCTGTGGGTCCTTCCAACTGAGGAGATTCCAAAATTCTTTGATCTGTATTTATCAATACAGGTTTGGAAGTTTTCTTTTAAGGAATCCAGTTTGCTTTGCTTGATCTGTGGGTTTAGTTTCATGTTGGTTTCAAGAATTCAAGTTTTCTCCAGTCCATCTGTGGAGCCTGGCCTCAAGGTCATGGTGAGGGTGGATCAGATGGTTGAGTGACAACCTTTAGCTAAGGGGGAGGATGGATACAGCTGGGGATAAACCAGGATTTCCTGGCATGATTCCTGTGGAATGCTGTGCTGAGGGATTCAAACTGCTCCTTTAGAAACAAGAATTCTTAAATTCAGAATTAATCCCCAGGGCACGACGAGCTGCCAAGGAAGCCAAGGAAGCCCCAGCCCAGCCTGCCCCAGAGAAGGTGAAAGTGGAAGTGAAGAAATTTGTGAAAATTGGGCGTCCAGGCTACAAAGGTGAGCCCAGGAGGTCCCTGATGGGCAGTCCCTGCCTGGTGGATGTGAATTATTCATTGATCTTTTGAGCAGCTCTGCCCATGAATAAGATATAGGCTCTTTTCTGGAACCTTTTTATTGTTTAAATTGCTCATGGAACTTCTTTTTATGGCTGACAGGCAGGGAGAAGCACTTCAATAATAGATGGGTGTGTCTCAGGCTGCCAGGGAGATGATGGCATCTCATCTCCTCCTTCCCTTGTGCTGCAGCACCTTTCATTAATGCTGAAAATCATTCAGTCTATGCAGAACTCATGGGTTTTTTCTGTTTTTCATGGTTTTTTGGCCTTCAGTATAAACTTTGGCTTTTTAATTTCACCAGTGCATTGCCCCACAGTAGAGGAGAATTGTGGAATAAATTAGGTTGGAAAATACCTTTAAGGTCATTGAGTCCAACAGTAAACTTAGCACTGCCAAGGCCACAGCTGAACCATGTCCCCAGGTGTTTTAACACTCCCAGGGATGGTGATTCCTGGACAGCTCCTTCCAATGCTTTACAGCCCTTTCAGGGAAGGAGTTTTCCCAATATCCAACTTAAATCTGGCCCAGCTTGTGGCTGTTCCCTCTCATCCTGTTCCCTGGAGCAGAGCCTGACCCCCCCCAGCTGTCCCCTCCTGGCAGGAGCTGTGCAGAGCCACAAGGGCCCCCTGAGCCTCCTTTGCTCCAGGCTGAGCCCCTTCCCAGCTCCCTCAGCCTCTCCTGGAGCTCCAGACCCTTCCCCAGCTCTGTTCCCTCCCTGGATACCCCCAGCCCCTCAATGTCCTTCTTGGGGTGAGGGACCCAAACCTGCCCATGGCAGTGACACAATCCCAGAGGTTTGGGTTGGAGGGACATTAAATCCCACCCAGTGCCAGCCCTGCCATGGCAGGGACACCTCCCACTGTCCCAGGCTGCTCCCAGCCCTGCCCAGCCTGGCCTTGGGCACTGCCAGGGATCCAGGGGCACTACCCTGTGCCAGGGCCTGCCCACCTTACAGAAGTAGCTTTGTGACATTTTGTTTGATAAACAGGAGAAAAATCTTGTAATATTTAATTGTTGGAAACTTTATGTGTTTCCCAGAGTAGGTTAATGCTGCTCTCACCCTGCTGGAGCATGTTCTCAGCTTTCTTATTTTGTTTTACAGTGACCAAACAGAGAGACCCAGAAACAGGCCAGCAGAGCCTTCTCTTCCAGGTAAGGGCAGGGTTCAAACTCTCCTTGTCAGGGTTTTCCAGGTCACACTGCTGCTAAATGAGCAGTTCTTTGCAGGATCTAATAAATCAATAATTATAAGGAGGCCTTATCTTCCTTGCTGCTGCAGCTGATTGTGTTCAGCAAATCCCTGAGCTCAGCTGTCAGGCTGTGAAGTGGGAGAGGAATGTGGAGTCTGAGATGAGAATCACAGCAGAGAAAAAAAAGAAATTAAAAATTATCTGTTTCTATCCCCCTGTGATGGACAGGGACCTTCCATGAGACCAGGCTGCTCTAACCTGGCCTTGGACACTTCCAGGCATGGAGCTTCTCTGGGCACCCTGTGCTAGCCCTCCTCACCCTCACAGGGAACAATTCCTGCCCAACATCTCTCCTAAATTTCCCCTAATTCAGTTTGGGGTCTTTAATCCCAAACCATTGTGGGATTCTCAGCCTTTCCTTCGCTGTTTATTTCCTTTGCCCTGAGGATTGCTCTGGGTGTGCTCCACTCTGGGGCTGTGTTTGGTGACCAATGGCTCCTGGCCTGGATCAGGAATTGTGTGGCCAGCAGGAGCAGGGAGCTCATTGTGCCCCTGTGCTTGGCAATGGTGAGGGCACACCTTGAGTGCTGTGTCCAGTTCTGGGCCCTCAGTTTGGGAAGGACCTTGAGGTGCTTGAGCACATCCAGAGGAGGCAGCAAGTCTGGAGAGGAGCTGGGAACACAAACCCTGTGAGGAATGTGGGAAGGAGCTGGGGTTGTTTAGCCTGGAGAAGAGGAGGTTTAGGGGTGACCTTATTGCTCTCTACACCTCCCTGAAGAGAGGTTGCAGACAGGTGGGGTTGGTGTCTTCACCAGGCAGCACTGACAGAACCAGAGGACACAGTCTCCAGCTACATCAGGGAAGGTATAGGTTGGATATTAGGAGGAAATTTTTCACCAAAAGAATAATAAAGTACTGGAATGCTCTTCCCAGGCAGGTGGTGGAATCACCATCTCTGGATTTGTTTAAAAAAAGACTGGACATGGCACTTGGTGCTATAGTTGAGGTGGTAGGACATAGGTTGGGCTTGATGATCTTAAAGGTCTCTTCCGACCTCATGATTCTGGGATTCTGATTCTCTGGGATTCTGGGATTCTGAGCAGAGCTGGGGGTGCAGAGGAGGGGTTGTTTGTGGTGGTGTTCACAGGGGTCCCAGGACGAGGGAAGAGAATCTTGACTCCACGTTTCAGAAGGCTGATTTATTATTTTATGATATATATTATATTAAAAGAAACTTATACATTAAAACTATACTAAAAGAATAGAAGAAAGGATTTCATCAGAAGGCAGGGAAGGGAAGGAAAAAAGGGAAGGGAAGGGAAGGAAAAAGGGAAGGAGAAAGGGAAGGAGAAAGGAAAGGAAAGGGAAGGAGAAAGGAAAGGAAAGGGAAGGAGAAAGGAAAGGAAAGGGAAGGAGAAAGGAAAGGAAAGGAAAGGCTCGTGACTCTCAGAGAGTCTGAGCCAGCTGACTGTGATTGGCCGTTAATTAGAAACAATCAACATGGACAAATCAAAGATGCACCTGTTCCATTGTTTTTTGTTTTGGGTTTTTTTTATTATTGTTTACATTTAATTTCTGAGGCCTCTCAGCTTCTCAGGAGAACAAATCCTAGCCAAAGGATTTTTCATAAAATACATCTGTGACAGAGGTCTCTCCCAACCTCATCATTCTGCGATTCTGTGATTCTGAGCAGGGCTGGGGGTACAGAGGGGGGGTTGTTGATGCTTTCCTGCCCCCCCAGATCGATTACCCAGAGATAGCAGAGAGCATCATGCCCCGGCACCGCTTCATGTCGGCCTACGAGCAGCGCATCGAGCCCCCGGACCGGCGCTGGCAGTACCTGCTGATGGCAGCTGAGCCCTACGAGACCATTGCCTTCAAGGTGAGGCTGCCAGGGAAACCTGGGACACTGCCTGGCTGTGACCAGGGCCACCCTGTGCTGGGGGCACCAGGCCCAGGGAGGGATTGTCCCACTCTGCTCTGCCCTGGGGCAGCCTCAGCTCCAGTGCTGGGGGCACTTTGGGCACCACGGGATCAGAAGGACCCAGAGCTGTTGGAGAGTGCCCAGAGGAGGGACACGGAGCTGGGGAAGGGCTGAGGAGCAGCTGAGGGCACTTGGCTGGTTCAGCTGCAGCCCAGGAGACTGAGGGGAGGCTCCTCGGGGGCTGCAGCTCCTCCCCAGGGCAGGCACAGGGGCAGGGGCTGAGCTCTGCTCTGGCACAGGGACAGGAGCCCAGCAAGGGCTGCAGCTGTGCCAGGCCTTGGCATGGAGCTCAGGGCAAGGTTCTGCCCCCCGAGGCTGCTGGGCACTGCCCAGGCTGCCCAGGGAATGGTGCCAAGGCTGCCAGAGCTGCAGGAGCTCCCAGGGGTGCTCAGGGTGGGGGTGTTGGGGTGGGGCTGCACTGATCATCCCTGAGGGTCCCTTCCAGCTCAGGACATTCTGTAATTAATTCCTAATGAACTCTCTGATGTCTGTGCTAACTAACCCTCATGGAGTGGAAGGGGGGTCAGGAAGACGTGGTTGGAAATCTTTAAAGCCCACTGAGGTTTGGTGGAGGACTCTGGCATGAAAAGCAGACTGTGCTGAGCCCTGGGGAGCTGTGAATTCCCAGAGTCTGGCACAGGCAGGAGCCTCCTGGGCTTCACTCCTCAGCCTCTGTGCAGATGTTCAGGGAGGGATTTTTGCTGCTTGTCCTTGACCGATAGGGAAGTAACTTAATTCTTTCCTGCCCCCACCTCTGTCTAGTAACAACCCTGCAAGGCCTGGAATAACTCTGCTTATCTCTCAGGCTCTGGGGCTAAAAAGGGCCTTTGAGCTAATCTGGTGCTGCTAAGAATAGCTCTGTGTTCTCTTTTGGTGCAGGTGCCAAGCAGAGAAATTGATAAAGCAGAGGGAAAGTTTTGGACTCACTGGAACAGAGAAACCAAACAGGTAACTGAGGTTTTGTGATGTTTGTCCTTAAGGAGAGCAGAGCAGCTTGAGAGAGTGACACCAGTTCTGTCCTGCTGTTGAAATCTCCATTCTCTACATGCACCTGAGCACTGAGAGCTGACAGGGACCCTCCTGTGGGGGATCTCAGAGAGGATTCAGTTTCTGGCCACAGCAGGATGGGGCATAAATACCCAGAGAAAAGGAGGAAAGGAGGTTCAGGGGGAGCCTTCTTGCTCTTACAGCTCGCTGGCAGGAGGGTGCAGCCAGAGGGGGTCAGGCTCTGCTCCCAGGGAACAGGAGAGACCAGAGGGAGCAACCTGAAACTGTGCCAGGGGAGGTTTAGGTTGGAAATTGGGAAAATTCCTTCACTGAAACATTGTCAGCATTGGGACAGACTGCCCAGGGCAGGGGTGAAGTTACCTCCTCTGAAAGTGTTCAAAAACACGTGGATGTGGCATTTGTGGTCACAAATGGTTTAGTGGTGAACTGGGCTGATGGCTGGACTGGTTGATCTCAGGGTTAGGGTTGGGTTTGGCTTTTCCCAGCCATGATAAATGTGCAGCACTGTGTCCTCTCGCTGTGCCCTGTGTTCCCTGCACACACCTGCCTGAGGGAGCCTGGGGAACAGTGCCTGGGGGGCTCCCACCCCTCACAGGAACCTCAGAGTCCAGAGGAGCTAAAATCTGGGGCAAGGCTGGCACCAGGGACAGATGCTGCCAGGGCTGGGACAGGAGGGTGACAGGAGGAGCCTGAGCTGTGCTCTGGGGCAGAGAGCAGCTCCTGGGTGCTGGCAGAGCTGTCCCCAGGCTGCTGGGCACTGCCCAGGCTGCCCAGGGAATGGTGCCAAGGCTGCCAGAGCTGCAGGAGCTCCCAGGGGTGCTCAGGGTGGGGTTTGAGGTGGCTGGGCAGGGACTGATGATCCCTGAGGGTCCCTCCCAGCTCAGGGCACTCCAGCATTCTGTCAATCCCTGATTCATTAATTGTTCCCTTTTCTCTCTCATTCCCAGTTCTTCCTTCAGTTCCACTTCAAGATGGAGAAGCCCCCGGCGCCCCCAAACCTCCCCCCGGGGCCCCCGACCGTCAAGCGGCCGCCGCCCCCTCCCCTGATGAACGGGCTGCCCCCGCGGCCGCCCCTGCCCGACTCCATGCCCCCCCCTCCCCCCGGGGGCATGGCCCTGCCCCCCATGCCCCCCTCGGGGCCGGTGCCACCCCCCCCAGTGCCCCCCCAGCTGCCCCCAGCGCCCGGGGTGCCCCCCCCCGCCCCGCTGCCCCCCATGCTGCGGCCGCCGCTGCCCGCCGAGGGCCCGGGCACCATCCCTCCTCCTCCTCCCTCCAACTGAGCCCCCCCTGGGCTCCAGCCCGTGGGATTGGTGTCTTTTGAACTGCAGCTCACCCCCCATCCAGGGAAAACATCCTTTTTGTACCTCTGCAAAGATGGCTGAACTCTGTAGGTTCATTAAAAGGTTTTTGATTCTCCTTTCCCTCTGCTTTCCTGTGCTGCTTTTGGGGTTCAGTTTCCTCACTCCTTAGATACAGGAGATTATATATATGTAAAATATAAAAAATTATATAAAAACAAATATATAAACATATAAATACAAATATATAAAATATATTAAATATAAAATATATAAATACAAATGTGTATAATATATAAATGTCTAAATATATAAATATCTAAATATATAAATATATAAAAATATATAAATACAAATATATAGATTATATATAAATATAGAAAATATATAAATACATATATATAAATATATAACTACAAATATATAAAAGATATAAATATAAAAATATATAAATACAAATATATAGATTTTATATAAATATAGAAAATATATAAATACATATATATAAATATATAACTACAAATATATAAAAGATATAAATATAAAACTATATAAATACAAATACAAATATATGTATAAAAATATATATATGGAGATAAAATATAACCAGGCTATTTTGGAAATTCTCCAAAGAGGAGGCAAAGAATTGGGAATTTCAAGGTACCCCCTCCATCAGCTGTCTTGGCCTGAGGAATCCCCTTCAGGCTGCCCCATTAATTACCCCCCATTAATCAGTTTTGATTCAACCAAAGCCCTTAATCTCTGCTCATTCACTTCATTCTCTGTTCATTCACACAAAAAGGTTCCTGTTACTGATATTAAATCTTAGTTTATTGTTATAATTCATTAAGTGGCAGTACCATGGTGTAGCACCTGCTGTCACATCATTTTATTGTGTGCCCTCCTCCCACTGCCAGCTCTGTTCAGGCAAGTTTTTAGTTCTCTGTGGGTTTATTTATCCTGAGTGTTTCCTTCCAGCCATCGCTTGGTTCCCATAAAAAAGCAGCAGCAGCAGTTCTGCCATTTCTCTACCCTTTCCCAGGTTCCTGAACTGGGGGGTCAGTGGGGGATCCTGGGTGAGGGCATGGCCAGGGCTGGGGTTCCTGAGCAGTTCTGGTTGGTTGAGGGGCCATGGGAGCCCTGCAGCTGCACCCCCTTGATGGGGGAATCAAAGCCTTCCTCTGCTGGGCTGAGATGGTCCCAGGCAGTTAAAAATCCCAGACTGGTTTGATTGGAAGGGACCTTAAATCCCATCCAGTGGCACCCCTGCCATGGGCAGGGACCCTTCCACTGCCCCAGGCTGCTCCAACCCCATCCAGCCTGGCCTTGGGCACTGCCAGGGATCCAGGGGCAGCCCCAGCTGCTCTGGGAAATCCATTCCAGGGATGGATTCCACAATTCCTGATTCCCAATCTCCCACCCAGCCCTGCCCTGTGGCAGTGGGAGCCATTCCCTGTGTCCTGTCCCTGCAGGCCTTGTCCCCAGTCCCTCTGCAGCTCTCCTGGAGCCCCTTCAGGCCCCAAAAGGGCTCTGAGGTGTCCCTGGAGCCTTCTCCTGTCCAGGTGAGCACCCCCAGCTCTCCCAGCCTGGCTCCAGCCCTGGAGCAGCTCCCAGCCTTTGTCACCCCCTGTAGAAGTGACCTCAGGCTCCTCCAGGCCTCGCTGTGTCCGTGTCCTGCTCCAGTTTGGGTGCTCCATCCTTTTCTGATGATCCTGAGCTCCAGACTGGAAATACTTGGAAACCCAGGGAAGGGTCTGGAACTTTTTTGTTGGGACATTTCCCCAAAATCAGGAACTCTTTGGGGATGGTTTAGACCACCTGGAATTGGCAATTCCAGCTGTTCCAGTGAGTCTGGGCATCTCATGGAGGGAAAAGTCTTTACAATTATATTGAGAAATCTCAATGGTGTGTGTGAGACTTTCTAAAGGAGGCACTGAGTGCTCAAAGTCCTCAGGCTGCTGCTGCCCCTCATGATTCTCATTGCCAGGATGAATCCCTATTCCAGGGCAGCCTGTTGAGCTGAGGGTGAAGGTTTTCCAGCCAGAAGAAGGAATGCTTTCCATACATTTACTTTTGATTTCAGCCCATTATCTGCCCCTGTCCCCCTCCTCCTGCTCTGGCTCTCAGCGCTGATGGGGTTGTACGTGCCAGTCCCCATGAGGATCCCATTCCAGACACTCATCCTCCTTTAGAAAACATCCAAAGTCAAGGCCGTGCATCCCTACGAGCCAGTGCAACAGCTTCGATCTTTGCACGTTTCCAAAACGAGCTGCAGACCCAAAAATAGAACAAAACAAAGTTTCTTTGCCACCTCCCTCGCCGCTCTGCAGCGCGACAGCCCCGGGGCGGCTCAGGGGAGGTGGCTGTGCCTCGGCCACTCAAGGCCACCCGTGGTTAAAAGGCAGAGCTGTCCTCCCTCTTCCTGCCGAGGTTTCTTGGGATCCTGAGCTGCTCCAGGGAAGAGCTGAGGTGGCACCATGAGCGCTCTCGGGGGGCTCCTGCTGTGCCTGCTGCTGCTGCTCCCCTCTGCAGCTCTGCCCAGCAACCAGGGAAGGGATTCCCTGCTGGAAGCAGAAGGGAGGAAGGTGAGCAATGGAAGCTCACAGGAGTCACCCAGGTCCAGGAGAGCTGCTGCCACTCTCCCATTCTCCAAGGCTGAGCCAAAGGGAGCCAGATGCCCGCAGGGAGCGGCTGAGGAAGAGGAGGGCCCGGGCTGGCCCCGCTCTCGCCCGCAGCCCTGGCCCCTCGGGGGGCTGGAAGGGCCCGTGTGCAGGGTGAGGATGGAGCAGGACGGGGCCCACGCGAGGCAGCTGGAGGTGGTGGGAGTGCTCAGCCACTACGAGAGCAGCTTCATCAAACTGCTGCGGCGGCGCCGGAGCTGGGACGGCAACTTCCCCGGGATCTTCGGGCTGTGCCGGCCCGGGGGGGCCGGGGCTGCTCCCCATCCCCTGCAGAGGATCCACCAGCACGTCCTGGAGCCCGGCCTGGAGAGATTCCTGGTCCTGCACCTGGAGGAAGGTTGGTGGAGAGCCCTGCAGGCTCTGCGGTGGAGCAGGGAGGGGAAGGATGCGGGCTCGGGGTGGTGGTGCTGTTGGCGGGCCCAGAGTCGGGGATTTAAACACAGAATTAAATCTGGGGGTTGGGTTCCCTTTAAAAACAGCAAAGTGATGCAGTGAAATGTTTCTGGGCATGTTTTGAAGGAGGTGAGGATGGCAGCGTGGCTCTGCCATCTGTCCAACACCCTGTGCCACGTTCCAGCAGCGTTTGGGACTCACCCTCAGGGGTGCACAGGGTGGGATTGTTGGGGTGTCTGTGCAGGGACAGGGGTGGGACTGGTTATTCTTGGTGATTCCCTTCCAGCTCAGGACATTCCATGATTCTTAATGGCTTCTTCTTTGCTCTCATCTCACTTTCTGTGTTTGGGTCCCCTCCCAGCTCCGGGGAGAAAGGAGAGGCTCAGACCCAGCTGCTCCTGCTGTGCCGGTAGCCCAGCACCTGCTGACCTGCACTCTTGGGGCTGTGGAGCTCCTGCAGCTTCAGCTTTATGGGAAATCCTCAACACACATTCCCTTGTCCTATCCCGGGGGTGATCCCGGTCCTGGAGTTACACCCTCCAGTTTAATCCATAACGAGAGGGCGGTGATTGTTTTTTTCGTCCTGAAATCTTCCACCTCTCCCGGCTTTGGATTTTCAGCTGCACTCAGCAGTGCCGGGCAGCGGGGAGGTGCCTCTCCCCCGGGCAGTGCCCGCAGCATCCCCGAGGCACTGAAAGCCGATTTCCATGGGCTCTGGGGGAGGCATGGCCGGGTGCGGGGTGTGTCCCGCTCTCCATCTCCCTGGAGCCGGGGACGGGATTTGCTGCGTCCCTTCTCCCCCTCGGCTCCTGTCCCGCTGCTCCGGTCCCTTCACGGGGACAGCGCTGGGCCCGAAGCCCCTTCCCCACGCTCGGGAGGGGATTCACGGCCGTGTCTCCCCCGTTGCAGTGCAGTGGGAGGCGCAGGTGAAGCTGCGGTTCCAGCTGGTTTTCCAGGCGGAGGTGGGACGGGCGGTGGGAGAGCTGCAGGCGGCCGTGATGCTTTTCTACCTGGGCCGCCGGGAGGGCTCCGGGCACCCGCGGGAGCTGCTGGCCACGGGCCCGGGGCTGCCGAGGGACCAGGTGGGTCCGGGCCCTGCTGGGAGCAGGGGAGGGATGGGGCGTCCCAGTGCCGCTGTCATCCCTCCCAGTCCCTTCCACAGCCCCTCCAGCTCCCTCCTTATTCATTCATCTTCCTCCCCGTCCATTCGCCATCCCCTCCCAATCCATTCACAATCCCCTCCCAGCCCCTTTGTCACCCCTCCAGCCCTTGGCCAACCCCCCCGGTCCCTTTGCGGTCCCCTCCCAGCAGCTCCGCCCCATCTCCCGCTCCCGCCGTGCCTGAAGATGGAGCTCTCGCCCTGCCCAGCGGGGCTGCCCCGGTCCCCAGCCCGGTCTGGGGTGCTGAGCCCTGCCCCTGGGGGGTTCCCTGGGTTCCCTGCACCCCGGAGCAGCTCTGGGGCTGGGGGCGAAGCTCCAAACGCGTTCCCCACCCTCCCTGTGGCCGCTCCCTGGGCTGGGTGACCCGGGGCCCGCAGGGACCGCAGCGGGGGCTCAGGTGAATCTGTCCCCCGTGATGTCGCACTCACTCCCTCCCTCGGGGTTTCTGTGCTTTCTGCCTCGGTGCAGAGGCTCTGCCTCTCCAGGGACACGCAGTACCTGGCCCTGGCGGCCGCCGCAGCCTCGGTGACCCGCAGCGCGGAGCGGCTCCGCTTCTCGGCTTCCCTGAGCATCCACGGCGGCGCCGCAGGTACGGACGGGGGACCCTGGGGACAGCAGCATCCCCCCCCTCGTGTCTTCGCTTGGGCCTTTGGGGTCCTCTCAGGCCCGCGAGAGGTGGTGGGGACACGCAGGAGACCCCAGACCGACGTTCTCCCCTCTTGTGGCCGCAGCAGGTGCCCCCCTGCCCCGCACGGAGGTGCAGCAGCTCCTGTTCGGCTCCGATGAGAAATGCTTCACCCGCATGACCCCGGTGCTGCTGCTGCTGGCCAAGTCACGGCAGCAGGAGGAGGAGGAAGAGGAGGCTTTGGCCCCATCCTCCTACCTCTCTGCTGAGGGGGTGCTGGACACGGCTCCGTACCCAGAGCTCAGGTCCGTGGCTGTTGCTGGGGCTGGGGGATGAAGTGGGACGGGGGCAGCTCCTGCTGTGGGACCAGGGCACAGCCCGGTGGGACCCCTGGCCTACACAGGACCCCCGTGACTCTGCCTGTGCTCCCCTTGCAGCCCACCCCAGGAGCTGCCGACCCCCACAGCCCCGGGCCAGGCCAACACCTCCAACCCAGCGCCCGGGGGCAGCGCCGAGTTCCTGGCAACCCTGAGCCGCTTCATCCGGCAGCTCCTGAGCTCCTCCAGCGAGCCGCCCCCCCAGCCCAGCGCCCACCACCGGCTGGACTTCGAGATGATGGAGACCCTCCCTCACCAGCTGCTCAACCTGTCGGAGGAGGCGGCGCTGGAGCGGCTGGTGCAGTCGGAGGAGCCCTCGGTGCTGCTGCTGCCCCAGGACAGCGGGGCCGTGCTGGAGCAGCACCTGGGGGACTGGCAGCCGGAGGGCACCGTGCTGCAGCTGCTGATGGGCAAACTGCAGCTGGTCATCCAGGAGCTCAGGGATATCCCGGCTTTCCAAGCCAACGCGGCGCTTTTCCAGCACCTCCTTTCCTTCTGCTATTACCCAGCCGAGCCGGGTGAGGCCGAGGCGGCCGAGCGGGGCCCGGGCTCCCGCAAGCTGCGCACGCTGCTGCTGCTGAAGGCGCTGCAGTCGGTGCGGGCGCGCTGGCAGGAGCGCAGGAAGGTGCAGCGGCAGAACCGCAGCGCCCGGCAGCAGGGGCACTGCCGCCTGCAGGAGCTCACCATCGACCTGCGCGACAGCCACTTCGTCATCATGCCCACCATGTACGCGGCCAACAACTGCGAGGGGCCCTGCCGGCTGCCGCTGTCCGCACGCATCCCCAGCTACTTCTCGCACACGGTGCTGCTGCTGGGCATGCAGGACCAGGGCTCGCAGCTGCGCAGGGCTCCGTGCTGCGTGCCCGTGCGCTACTCGGACCAGCTCATCATCAGCCTCTCCTCGGACGGGCTGGAGATCCGCAAGTTCCCCAACATGGTGGCAGAGGAGTGCGGCTGCCGGTGAGGCTCCCGCCGGCCTCTCCCCGCCCGCCCCACCCCGGCCCCTCTCCCGGTTCGCCCTCCCGGCTCGGGGTCTGGTGCTTCTCCCGTGTGTCCTTGCCCCATGGTTTGGCTCGTTAGCGTCGCTCTGGTTCTGGGTTCATCCGTGCCTGTCCCTGCTCCGTGTCCCACTGGGGATGTCCCCTCCTGCTACTGGGGGTGCCCGAGGTGCCTCTGCTGGGTACATGGGGGAGGACAGGGCTTGGCAGATCCAGGCAGGACCATTCTGGTTTATCCCTCACTCTCTGCTCCTGTGCAGGGAAGGGCAGCTGCTGGTGCCTCCAAGCCTCGCAGCATCCTCTGGCCATTCCCCAGCCCACGGGGCCCCCCTGGCCACAGGGCTCTGCCTGTGACAGCAGAGCAAGAGCCCAAATCCCCTGGCAGAGCCCAGCCCTGCCCTGGGGACGCGGCTCTGTGCGAGCGTGGCCGTGCCCTGGGGCTCCCGGCCAGGTCACATCTGCTCACCCCGCGCTGACCCCGCGGCCGGGCCGGGGGGCGGAGGGAGGGAGCGATCCCGTTACAGCTCCCGGGCTGCTCACACCATTCATGGTGCCCGAGCACCTGCTCCGTGTCCCCGCCGGCGTCAGCACGGGCCGCCCGCCCCAGATCATCTTCCAGCCGAGCCAAACCCTTGGGAGCCGCTCCTGGGCTTGTCCTGGTTGCACCTCCTGGGGGTTTGCAGGGCTGGAGGTTGGTACCCACCAGTCCCACCTCACAGACCTGCAAACCCTGAAAACACACACACACATAACCAGGGACAAAACACAAAACCAGGGACAGAACACATAACCAGGGACAAGGGCTTTTCTCATTTTCCTTTGGTTTTTTTTACCCTATATTTTAAGAACTTCCACTTGAATACCTTATTAAAAATGAAAATAGTTTATTTTAACCACTGTTGATTTAGCAAATACTGAAACCTGCCATGGCTGGGGGCTGTGAACATCTCTGGCTGTGTGATATTGCTCTTGTGTTTCCTTCCTAAAGCGACTCGGAGAAGGCGAGGCCTGCAGGGATCCCCTGGGTGAAGGGCTCCAGCCCTGCTCTGTCACCAGCACCTCCTGGGCCACCCCAGTGATGGCACTGGGCTGGCTGAGGTCGGGGTCTGTCCCTGATGTCCCTTTGAGGACGGCTGCAGCCTGGTTCCGTAACCCAGATTATTCTTCTCTCTTGATTTGCTTTCAATAAAACCATTAACCCAAGAGCTGCACAGTCTGGACACAACTCTGTTGAGAACCACGAGAGGAGGGGAACTGCAGAGGGGTTTGGGTGGGCATGGAGAAGGCAGGAGGCCCAAAGAAGCTCCTTCCATGAGTCCTTTCAGGTCACCTTTGATCCAGGGGTCCCAAAGTCCCCGGGGAGCTCGGGGAGCTCCTGGGCTGCTCTGCTGCTGCTCGGGGGTCCTGGTGCTGCCCGTGCCCGGGGTGTCTCTGCAGGGCAGGCAGGGTGGGATTGAATCCCCCTGGACCCAGCTCCATCCAGCCCCGTGCCCAGCCCGGCCTCAGTCGCGCCTTTTGCCCTCCCTGGCCCTGCCGTCCCTGCCCGGCTCCCAGGGCCTCCTGCCCTTCTGCTGCTTCCAGTCCCGCCTGGGGCTCTCCCGGCCGCCCTCAGCCCTGCCGGGCCGGCCCCTCCACCCCTCCCTCCTGGGCTCATCCCGCTCCCGCCGCTTCTCCTTCCTCTCCCTCCTCTCCCGGTCCCGTTTCCTCTGCGGCTGCTGCTCGGGCTCCCTGGGGGCCCGGGGGGCTCGGCCGGGTCTGTCCCTGTCCTTGGCTCGTGGCTCCCTCCGGCTGCTCCGCTCTGCATGGACAGCTCGGCCTTCCCGGGCTTTCTCCTTCTTCTCCTCCTTCTTCTTCTCCTCCTTCTCCTCCTCCTCATCTTCCTCCTCCTCACTCTCTTCTTTTTCTTTCTCCTTCTCCTCCTTTTCTTCCTCTTCCTCCTCCTCCACCTTTTTCTCCTGGCTCTTCTTCCCCTCTGTCACAGCCGTTGGCACCTCGGGGACATCTGCATGTTCTTCATCCTTGTCCTCATCCTCATCCTTGTCCTCATCCTCATCCTTGTCCTCCCCCTTGTCCTCATCCTTGTCCCCGTCCTTGTCCTCATCCTCTGGTGTTGCACGGCCAAACCATTTCTTGAAGATCCAGGGTTCTCCCTGTGGGGACAGAGGGGACCAGAACTGCTGATGCAGCCCAGGGACAGGGACCCCTCTCCATCCCTCCCCCTGGGGACAAGCTGGGAGGTGCCACCCTGACCCCTACCAGGTTGCTGTCAGCTTCGCTGTCATCATCATCGTCACTGTCTTCATCATCATCATCCTCCTCCACCGCGCTGCTCTCGGGTGGCGGCGCAGGCTGGGCAGTCACCGCCTCTGGGATCTCCACCCTGGGGCTCACAACCTCTGGGAGGGGACAGGGACAGGCCACGGTCAGCTGGGGCTGCTCTGGGGGGACATCCCAGCCCGGGGCTCGCGGGGCCCTGTCCCTGTCCCAGGCCGGACCCGGGGCATCGGGGAGGGATGGAAGGTCGGACCCACCGGGAACGGGAGGAGGTGGAGGCTCCTGGCGGCCGCGGGCGAGTCCCTCCTTGGAGCATGGAGCTGCAAGACAGGAGGGGACAGCAGGGGACAGGAGGTGACAGCACGGCCTGGCCACCCCTTCCCGCTTCTCCCGGCTCCCCGCTCACCTTGCAGCACCTGGAAGGTGACGCTCAGCAGGGCCACCACCGAGGCCACCAGGATGCACTTGTTGAGGGTGAGCCCTTCCCAGAGCAGCGGCTCCTCCGCGGGGTCCAGGCTGGGCGGCTCCGCCTTGCTGGGCACTGGGAGGCTCCTGGGGACTGGGACACGGAAAATGTTACTGGGAGAACTGGGAGGAGGCAAAGGGCTCTGAGCTGGGGGTGGGAAGAGCTCTTAATGTCCTCATGCACAGCCCGCTCACGGCAGGGACAGGGACAGAAACGGAGGACAGGGACGGGGACAGGGATGGGGAGAGGGACAGGGACAGGGATAGAGACAGGGGCAGTGACAGGGACAGGGGCAGGGACAGGGTCAGGGACAGGGACAGGGACAGGGACAGGAGCTGCTTCTCCAGTGTTTGCACTGCAGGAGTGGTGACAGGGATGTCTTAGGGGCTGAGAATGAGGGGTTTGGGCCATATTGGCATTAGGGTATCCTGGGAAAAGCTCTGCCCGTGCTCCTCCTCCAGCAGTAAATCTGGGCAGGATGGAGAGGAGGAGGAGGAGGAGGAGGAGGAGGAGGAGGAGGAGGATCTGGCAGGCGTCTGAGGAGCCCCATCTCCATCCCCCTGTCACTGATTTCCCCTTCCATGGCCAGACAGCGCCTCCAGGGCTGGCCAGGGACACGGGACTGTGCCTCTGTGGCCACCTGGGGCAGGGCGGCCGTTCTGGGGCAGGGAAGGCCTTTCCCACTGTTGAAGATTGCAATGCAAGATGTTTTCAATTACCATCTGTATGGCAGACTACCTTTGTCAAGTGGGCAGTTTGTGCATCTCTCTCTTTGAGCGACCACATCCCCTGGGGAGGGGACATCTGCTGATAACAGCTATTCAATGTCACTGCATGGCTGATAAGAACTGCAGCATCCCATTGGGAGATGTGAGCCCAGAGGGAGGAGCCAAGCATTCCTACTGAGATATAATCCAGAGGTTTTTGAGACAACAGCACGGCTTCTGCACTGGATTCCCCAGAGGAACAGCAGCTGCCTCTGCCACTGGATCTTCAGAGGAAGAATCCATCCTTCTCTACAGGATCCCTGCTCCAACAGAACCACCCCTGACACTGCAGGAGGGCTGAGCCACAATTCCAATGGGACTGCTGCCACCACCCTGACCCACAGGGTGTCAGGTTGGGTTCTGACTCTGTCAGTGTTGTTTCAGTTTACTGCATTGTTTATTTTATCCTTTTATTTTCTTCCCTATTAAAGAACTGTTATTTCCTGCTCCCATATTTTTGCCTGAGAGCCCCTTAATTTAAAATTTGCAGCAATTCAGAGGGGTGGGGAGGGTTTACATTCTCCATTTCAAGGGAGGCTCCTGCCTTCCTTAGCAGACTCCTGGCTTTTCCAAACCGAGACTCTCCCACACACCCACCTGGCGGCCCGGCAGCGCTGCCCTTGGCTCCCACCTTCTCCACCCGCTGCTTCTTCTCCGCCGCTCTCCTGTCCCCGCCGAGTGGGGCTGGCTCGGGCATGTCCGGCTCTGCCTCTGCCAAGGGATGGCCCCGGTGCTGCTCGGAGTCGCTCTGCTGCTCTATTCCCTGCGGGGAGGGCACGGAGCGTGGCTGGGGGACAGGGACAGGGACAGGGATGGGGACAGGGAAAGGCACAGGGACAGCACAAGGACAGGGGCAGGGACAGGGAGGCAGGGACAGGGACAGGGGGACAGGGATAAGAACAGGAGACAGGGACAGGGAACAGGGTCAGAGACAGGGACATGGATAGAGACAGGGACAGCACAGGGACAGGGACACTGACATGACAGGGATATGGATAGGGATAGGGATGGGACAGGAAAAGGGACAGGGGACAGGAACAGGGACAGGACAGGGAAGGGACAGGGACAGGGACAGGGACAGGGACAGGGACAGGGACAGGGACAGGGACAGGGAAAGGGAAAGGGACAGAGATGGGACAGGACAGAGATGGGACAGGGTCAGGGACAGGGACAGGGATGGGACAGGACAGGGATGGGACAGGGACAGGGACAGGGACAGGGACAGGGACAGGGGCAGGGACAGGGACAGGGATGGGATAGGACAGGGATGGGACAGGAATAGGGACAGGGACAGGGGCAGGGACACGCTGCTCCGGGGGTCCCAGTGCTGCCCCAGCCAGAGGCACCAACCCGGCTCCTTCAGCACCTGGGGCGTTTTCACCTCCACAGCCTTAAAGCTGGGGTGGATTTTATGCTATTTAAGCTGGATTTAGCCACAAGTTAGCCCCGACTAACGCATGGGTGTGCTTGGGATCCCCCTGGAGCAGCCCCCGGGGCAGGCTCAGTGTGCAGGAGCCGGGGCAGCCGGCGCTGAGCAGGCTCTGGTGCCCGGGCTGGGCGTTGGTCGGTGCCACCAGGGAGAGCTGCCCACCGGCACGGATCAGTGACAGCGACAGCTGGGGGACCTGCAGGGACGTGCTGCAACCCTGCCGGGCGGAATGGCACTGCGGGACAGCCCCAGCCCGGCCCCTGACCCTGACCCAGCACAGGGACCCATCCCAGGCACAGGGATCCATCCCTGGCACCCCCTGCTCTGAATAGGGATCCATTCCCAGCACCCCCTGCTCTGAATAGGGATCTGCCCAGACCCTCCCTCCCCAGGCACAGGGATCCCTCCAGGTTCCCCCACCCTGCCCTGGCACAGGGATCCATCCCTGGCACCCCCTGACCTAGCACAGGGATCACCCCAGGCAACCCCTCCCCTGGCAGAGGGATCCACTCCTGGCACCCCCTGCCCTCCCTGGCACAGGGATCTCTCCAGGCACCCTCTCCCCAGTCACAGGGATACCCCAGGCCCCCCTGCCCTCCCTGGCACAGGGATCCATCCCATCCATCCCAGACACCCCCACCCTCCCCTGGCAAAGGGATCCGCCCCTGGCACAAGGATTCCCCCAGCCCTTCCCTGCCCCGGGCACTCACATGGGCTCTGCGCTGTCCCGTGGCTGTCGCTGCTCACCGGGGCGCTGCCATCTGTCACAGACACAGCTCAGCTCCTCAGGGACAAACCTGAGGGGGACATGGGAATCACCAGGGACTGGGAGGGGGTGTGGGCCCCTCAGAGACACACCCAGCCTGCACAGGGGGGGCATCTGGCCGCGATTCCCCCATTGGTGTCACCCATGGATGGACAGGGGGGTCCCAAGCCAGGCAACCCCCCCACCTCCCAGGAATTGAGGGGTGCAAGGGGAGCTCTGGGACTCGGAGCCCCAAAAGGTCACCAGCCTGGATATCCCAGGGGAGCGGCAGCCAAAGGGACAGTGACCTCCCTGCCAAGGCAAACAGGGGGATCAATAGCCCAGGGTGTGCTCAGACACCCCAAAACCACAAGGCTGGACACTGCAGGGCACAGCCTGGCAGCAGGAGGAGGCCCAGATCCCATGGAGAAACCAGGGCTCCAAAAGGAACTCAGGGGAGCTCAGGGAGGGCTCTCAAGGGTTTTCCCAGCTGGGAAGTGGCAGAGCAAACTCAGGGTCCCCAGGAACACCAGGAAGGGCTGGGGAGGGGGTCCCGGGGGTTTCTGTGCCCTGGGAGAGCTGCAGGGGTGCGAAGGCACTACAAGGTCCCAGCAACACTGGTCCCAGCTCTCTTGGCTTCTCTCAGACCAGTGCCTCAGGTGCCACATCCTCCCCAAAAGGAAGAAGGATTTTTGCCCCCTTTGAGGCAGATTTAGTTGATTTCCCCCCTGTGGAACACTGAGAAAAAGAGACCAGTACCCAGGATGAAACCTACACTCAGTGCTGGAAGCAGAACAGATAAATATGAGGAAACTTTTTGGCCATGATCTGAAAGGTTTTTACTTTCAGGAAGAAATAAAAAGAGTCTTTGGTTTGTTTAAATTATGTAAGTCTGGTCCTTTCTCTGCTGGGAAGGGATGGAGCTGCCCCAGGACTCTGGTGGTACCTGGGGGGTTCCAGACCCAGGGGAAGCACAAAGCTGAGGAACTTTTCTCAAAGTGTTTCCCCCCTGTGTGCTTGCCCTGTTTTTGAGCTTCTCAATCATTCACCCTGGTTTGGGGCACAGATGAGCACCAGGAAGGTGGAGGAGGGCCTGAGCCTCTGTTCCTTTCTGCCTGGCCATGATCCATGCTCCCATGGGGCTGGTGTCACACAGGTGTCACACAGGTGTCACACAGGTGTCCCTCAGTGCCCGAGGTCACCCTGAAGTGACACCACCCTGCAGAACCATCTCTGCCAGGCTGAGCTGTGTCCTGCAGAGTCCCACACACCTCACCAGTGGCCAAGGAACCTCTCCTGTCCTTCCCTGCCACCTCTGAGCTCTCCCTGCCCACCTGGACAGCCCTTAGGTCATCCCAAGTCTTTCTCCAATGCCACACAGGGACAATGTCACCTGGAGGGGCCCTCACCAAACTGAGAGGGGTCAAACATTGTGCCCACAGCACACCCCACTCCTCAGAGAGCCCAGTGCCCTGTCACAGAGCGCCAGGCTCTTTCCATGCCTCCACCCCTTGGGTTTCACCCTGATGGAGGAGCCCAAACAGCTCCAGACCCAGGGCAGGCAGGTGTCCTTCCCTGCCATGTGCCCCAAGGGCATGAACTCAGCCCCAGAGCTGAACAGATCCATGTCCAGCTCTGTCCCCCCTGGCAGGAGACGGGCTCTGTGCCCTGGCAGGGGGTGGATGCACTCTGGGGCTCCACAGCCCACCAGGGTCCTTGTCCCCAGGCAGGATGGGCTGTGTCACCTGCAGGAACAGCCACCTTGGGCTGGTGATCCAGGGACAGCCACTGCCAGGCCAGGCAGGGATGGCCACAGTGCCAGGGGTGACCACAGTGCCACATGAGGCCACCAATGCCAGGGATGGCCATAAATGCCAGGGGTGTCTGTCAGTGCCATGTGAGGCCATAAAATCCAAGGGTGGCCACAGCGCCAGGGGTGGCCATCAATGCCAGGGGTGGCCACCAATGCCAGGGGTGGCCACAGGGACACTTTGCCCATGGCAGGGCTGGTCACCCGCAGCCGCCAAATCCTTGCTCCTTGCCCAGGAGCATTCCCATCCATCCATCCATCCATCCATCCATCCATCCATCCATCCATCCATCCATCCATCCATCCATCCATCCCTCCTCCCTCTCCCCCGCCCATCCCTCGCCCCTCACGCCAGATCCGCCCGTAAATGCTGAAAATCGCAGGCACTTAACAAATAATCAGCTCCGCTCTCTGCTGCCGCTGGGATTTCTCCCGCACGGGCTCCCGAGGTCGCCTGCACCGCTGACTCACGTCAAAGAAACTTCCAAAAATATCCCCTGGCCTGCCCCGTGTCCCGGTCAGCCCCGGCCGGGGATGAGCCCGTGGGGTTCAATCCCACACAGAGCCGGGAGTGGCCAGAGCTGCCCGGGGGCTGCCCCACAGCAGGGTTTAAAATCCCCACAAATTCGTACCTGGGGTCGGCACCGCCTCCTCCTCCTCGGCTGCAGCCCCCGGGCGGCCCCGGCTCTCCCGGGTAAAGAACAGCAACAGCTGCCGGGGGGAGCGGAGCAAAATAGCGCCCAATCACCGGGGCTGAGAGCCACAAAAGGCAGCGCAGCCCCGGCTGGGAGCGCAGCGGCTGCCCCGGGCACGAGCTGAGGCTGCCGGGGCACCTGAGAGGGGTTTGAACCTCTGTGACACTGCCGGGGACACAGGGAGGGGACAGGAGCCCGGGCACGGGTGTGTGAGCCAGGTGTGGGAGGGAGGGATGGATGGATGGATGGATGGGTGGATGGATGATGGATGGACAGGGATGGATGGATGGATGATGGAGGATGGAGGGATGGATGGATGGATGGATGGATGATGGATGGACGATGGATGGATGGATGGATGGACATGGATGGATGGATGGATGATGGATGGATGGATGATGGATGGATAGACATGGATGGATGGATGGATGGATGGATGGATGGATGGATGGATGGATGATGGATGGATGGATGATGGATGGATGGATGGATGATGGATGGATGATGGATGGATGGATGGATGGATGGATGATGGATGGAGGGATGATGGATGGATTGATGGATGATGGATGGATGGATGATGGATGGATGGAGGGATGGATGGATGGATGGAGGGATGGATGGATGGATAGATGGATGATGGATGGATGGATGGATGGGTGGATGGATGGATGGATGGATGGATGGATGGATGATGGATGGATGGATGGATGGGTGGATGGATGGATGGATGGGTGGATGGATGGATGATGGATGGATGATGGATGGATGGATTGATGGATGGAGGTGCTGGGTGTGCAGCAGTGGAATGAGGCACTGGTGAGGAAAGAGAATGAGAAATCCCCCCGGGGGCAGCAGTGCTCAGAGAACCCCAGTGAAAATCCCTTTTTGCAGTGTTTGCAGGAGTCCATTGCCCTCCCATCCCTCTGATGTCCCCATTCCTGTCCCCAGGAGCCCTGTCACAGCCACAGGCACCTCCTGGGCTGATGGGAGTGGGGATGTCCCATCCCAGGATAGAGGGAGGAGATGAAGAATCCCATCTGGGGAGCAGCAAAACACCCCGAGGCTCTGGCCCTGCCTGTGGGGTCATCCCAAGCCCCCAGCTCAGCATGGCAGGAGCAGCCTCAGGCAGGAGCTCCTGTGCCAGGGATGTGGAGCAGCAGTGCTTGGGACAGTCAGGCACATCCCACTTTGAGGACATTGCTGTTATGCAGAGGCTCCAGGCCCCAAACCCTGAAATTGTGACATTTCCCACCTGCAGCACTGACATTTTTCTTTAGCACGATCTAAAGGAGGAATGAACCAGGCACTGCCTTTTCCAGGTGAGGCTGGATCCAGGCCCTGCTTTAGGGGGCTCAGGAGCAACCTGTGCTCCCCAGGGCAGGGATTTGGCCTCTTTGGCAGGGACAGGACTGAGCACACGGAGGGAGAACAATGTGGAAGCCCCCAGAGCAGCCAGAGTGCTGGGCACACCCTCAGCAGAGCTTTCCCGTTTGTATTCCCATTCCAGCAGGGCCAGAGCTGTTCACCGGCATGGCATTTGCTTTATAGGGAGGTGATGAAAGAAGAAAATCATCACCAGGCCAAATAAAATCCCTTTTCCTCCCAGTTAATCACGTTTCTCATGCTGCCCCCAGGTTTTTTCCCTGCTCTTGCCTCCCGTGGCTGAGCTGCTCCTTCCAGGAAAGATGCCAGGGGCTGAACCGGCACCGGCAAAACACCCTCCCACTTCATCCTTACATGGAGCCAGAGGATCCAGAGCTCTCCTCACCCTTCCCAGGACCTTTCAACACCCCCTTCCCGCAGCGTTTCTGCCTCCACACGTGTAGCTGGGAGCAGTTCCCCGTGGAGCTGCAAAGCCTCCACCTCCATCGTGCAATTTATCCCGGGCAGATGGAGGAAAGAGATTCCCGCAGGCAAATTCTTTCCTAATCTCTTGAACCCCCCACCAAATCCCGGTTTCTTCCGTGCCCTGAGCCTGATAAAAGCGTCGCTGGGACGGGGTGAGCTCAGGGAGGGGGAAATCTGATCCGGCTGGGAGAGCAGGAGCAGAGAGCCAGGTGGGGAGCAGGGAGGGCAGTGGAGAGGCCAAAGAGTGACTTTGGATGGGGCTGGACGGCACAGCCCCTCTTCCCTGGCCTCCCAGGCGGCCTCCTAACCTCTGTCCTCATGAATTGTGGTCCAGGCTGTGCTGCAGCATCCCCTCACTGCCATGGCAACGCTCACTTCTCCTCCCACCAGGACATCATCTCCCTTTTCCTCCCCGTTTTTAATAACTCACAGTTAAAAGGCAATCAGAAAGGCATAAAATTAGTCACTGAGTATTTTTGGCACAGGTCGGTTCTGGGGATGGATCTTCTCTCAGTTCTCACAATTCCCTCTCTCCCCAGAGCTCCCAGCCCCTGCCTGGCTCTGTCTCCTCCTGTCACAGGTATGAGGGGTGGCAGATGCTCCAGCTGCCTGCTCAGGTGGCTTTCCCACTGCTCACCAGGCTGCCTGCAGATTTTTTCCCCTTGGATTTCATCCCTGGCTCCATCAGAACCTGCCTGACCATGTTCCCAAGGCTTGAGACTCCAAAACACCTCCCAGCCTTTGGAACCTTTACCCTCTAACCTGGGCAGGGTTGGGCTCTTGGCCTGATTTTAGAGATGGGAATTTGGATGTTGTTTGCCCAGCCAAGTGCCCTGGGCACAGCACAGCTCTGCAGGCAGTGCCCAGCTCCAGCTGTGTCACCCCCACGCTGGCATTGTCCCTTGGGGGCCACAGGTCTGAGGGTGCACAGGGCAGGTTCCCACCGCTGGCACCAAAATCCTGCTGGAGATGCACGTGGAGCTCACCAGGTGCTGCCTGGGCTTGTTGGAGGAGCTTGGTGTCTCCCAGCCCTCCACCCTCCCCTCAGATGTGGTTGGGGATGCATTCAGAGCGGGGTTGGTGGAGGAGAGGATCACAGAAACACCGAAATTCTCCAGGAAATGGGATGAAAGAGCACCTTGATTCCCTGCACAACCCAAACCCCAAAGGTGTCCCCATGGCAACCTGGGCACAGCCCAGGGCTGACAGCAATATTCCCAAAATTCCTCCTGCAGCTGGATCCACCATCTCCAGCTGGGGGTTGTGCAATGGCTGTGCTGACAGCTGCTGTCTCCTTCCCCTGGGGAACCAAACATCCACCCAGGAGATGATTCCTGAAGGAGCCACAGAGCTTCCCGAGCACTGAGGAGCACTTGGAAGCTTTCAGGAAGGGAAGGAATGTCTCCTGTCTCCTGTCAGATCCCATCTGTCAGCATGGAGATTTCAGATCTGCCAAGCTGAGCCATCTCCTTGAAGAGGTGTGGATGATGGTAGGCCTGGAGCAGTTTGGATGCTGGATATTCCTGTGGCTCCACACCTCCAGGTGTTGCAGCAGGGCTGGAGGGAGCCAGCAGGAGATGGAGCATCCTCTGCATGAGCTGATTCCCACAGCTGATTCCTGGACAAGCTCCAGGAGGGCTGACTGCACCTCATGGGCCTGCAAAGCTTCTGATGCCTGTTCTGATCAAGAACTCAGACCTGGGCCCTTCCTCGTGGCTTCAGGGATTTGGTTAAGCTGGAAAACACAGCCAAGAGGATCTTCTGTCTCCTCTCCTGGGTTTGAGGTGGTGTGGAACTGATGAGGAAAGATGGGAGCTCTCTGGGCTGGTACCACCTTGGTTTAATGAACCACAGCTTGCTGCATCAACCAGACAAGAGGAAATGGCCTCAAACTGCTCCAGGAGAGGTTCAGGTTGGACATCAGGAGGAATTTCTTCATGGAAAGGGTGGTCAGGCATTGGAAGGGGATGTCCAGGGAGGTGGTGGAGTCACCAAGGAAAAACTGGAGGTGGCACTCAGGGCTCTGCGCTGGTGACAAGGTGGGGATCGGGCACAGGTTGGACTCAATGGTCTCAGAGGTGTTTTCCAAACTAAATGAGTCTGGGATTCTGTGATCTTGGAGGATCTTCTTCCTTTTACCCTTTTAGTCTGGAGGGAATGCAAGCCATAAAAATGATGCCTCTGTGTTAAATGCGAAGGAACCCAGGAAGAGAGGACACCTCACCACAGGGTTTTGGGAGCAGATGCTGCAGCTTAACACATTCCTTCAGCTGAGCAGGGAAAAAGGGATCATATCTCTTAGAAAAACTCTCCCATGTCACCTCTGGCTTCCCAGCCCTGACCTGGATCCATCCATCCATCCATCATCCATCCATCCATCCATCCATCCATCCATCCATCCATCCATCATCCATCCATCCATCCATCCATCCATCCATCCATCCATCCATCCATCATCCATCCACCCATCCATGCATCCATCCATCCATCCATCCATCCATCATCCATCCACCCATCCATGCATCCATCCATCCATCCATCCATCATCCATGCATCCATCCATCCATCCATCCATCCATCCATCCATCCATCATCCATCCACCCATCCATCCATCCATCCATCCATCCATCCATCCATCCATCCATCATCCATCCACCCATCCATCATCCATCCATCCATCCATCCATCCATCCATCCATCCATCCATCCATCCATCATCCATCCATCCATCCATCCATCCATCCATCCATCCATCATCCTTGAGCCTTCCATGGGCTCATCCATCACTCCTGGAATGACCCCCAGTTATCTGGAGCAGCTCCACATTAAAGCCCAGCCTGGAATCCACGTGTGCCCTAAATCTCCAATTCACAAATCTCAGAGGTTTTGCTCCTTTTCCCTGGCAGCAGGAGCTCATTCAGGTCAGGGGAACAGAAGATCCAGATCCTGTTAAATCCTACTTTTAGTCTCGGCTCCTTTCCGTAATTGTTCCATGATCCCTTTTCTCACAGCTCAGCACCACTCAGGGCTGATCACTCTTCTCCCTAAAGATTTGCAGTTTGTCTCTCCCAGGAGAACAGGAGGTGTGACTTCACTCCAGGGAATTATCCCTGGAAGTGCCATTTGGGATTGGGAAGGTGGCCATGACATTTGTCCCACCAAGGGCTGGGGCTGTGGCACACTCAGTCTGGAACAGCCATGCCAGGGGAAACTGAGGCAAAGGGAGATTTAGGGCAAGTAAGCTTTGGGTGGAACAGCCTGGCAATATTTAACATCCCAATGATCACAAATCTTTCCTTTTTTTTTGCTTTCCTGATGGATGGAGCATTAGTGTATTTATCCAGACAGGTTCCAGCACTGGGGGCTGCAGATCCCAAATCATTCCCAGTGAAGGAGCTGCTCCCTCTGCTCTGAACACACCTGCAAACAACCCAGGGCAGCAGCAACCAGAGGGCTCTGCCTCCTGTGGGAATAACTTCATCATCCCAGCCTCTTTGAGATGATGGCACCCACTGCAGAGCAGGTCCTGGTGGATTTAAACCTTTCCCAGGGCTCCAGGTTGACCCCACAGGACTGAGCAGTTCTGAAGCAACAAATCCATGTCCAGAGAAACATCCCTGTGCCGTGGGGATGCTCCCAGACTTGGCAGCTGTGGGACATGGAAGGGAGGAGATGTTCCAGGCAGGTTTTAGGTCTCAAAAGGGTCATAAAAGTACAAAATCCACCCCAAAGTCCTGCAGCAGAAATAGCAGGAATTTCCTACCCACCTCCAGCCCTCAGCTGGGGTTTCCCCGTTTCTCTGTGTCTCCCACCCTGTTCCTCATTTTCTCTCTCTGTTATCAGACCAGAAATTCCCAAATTAAGACTCAGCAGCCTCCA
Source organism: Zonotrichia albicollis (assembly GCF_047830755.1). Classification (NCBI taxonomy): domain Eukaryota; kingdom Metazoa; phylum Chordata; class Aves; order Passeriformes; family Passerellidae; genus Zonotrichia; species Zonotrichia albicollis. The sequence continues at coordinate 2,776,742 of NC_133847.1, forward strand.
GACACCAAGGGCAGAGGTTTCACCCTGCCAGGCCCCTCTGCTCTCCCCTCCCTGCCTCACACCACGGATTTCTCAGTTCCTTTGGGCCACTCTAGGAGGGCTGGAGGGGTTTGGGTTCCTTCCTTATCCCCTTGCCAAGGCCAGGACTGTGCTCTGGGGCTGTTGCTGGGGTCCTCATGGAGGGGCTTTGCTGCCTCTCTGAGGTCTGGAAACTCTGATGATGACTTTGCCTCTCCAAAATTGTAGTAAACTCCTCTGATTTATAGTGAGACAGGAAGGGCTGGGACCTGGGGATGAGGTTTTTGAGTGAAGCCCCTTTCTGCTCCAGCTTTCCCTCTTCCTATTTTCACACAGCAATGCCAAATTCAATATATTATGTAATGGGAACAAGCAAGAACCAAACCAGCAAGGGCTCCAAGCTGCAGGAAACTCCCTTTCCAAAGCCACACTCTTAATGAGTCACTTTTCTCTCATTTTTGCTCACCACCCTTGCAGACCAGGCTTTGTCCAGTGCAATGAGGAGACATCAAAGCTCAAATCTTTAATGTTTTCCAGTTCTTCCTCAATATGTCCTTGCTGGATATTTGTTTCTAAGACATATCCTGCTCAAACAACAAGATTTGTGTTTAAAATAAAGCTTGGGCATTGCCAGGGATCCAGGGGCAGCCACCCTGTGCCAGGGCCTGCCCACCCTCACAGGGAACAATTCCTGCCCAATCTCCCACCCAGCCCTGCCCTGTGGCAGTGGGAGCCATTCCCTGGGTCCTGTCCCTGCAGGCCTTGTCCCCAGTCCCTCTCCTGGAGCCCCTTCAGGCCCCACAAGGGGCTCTGAGGTGTCCCTGGAGCCTTCTCCTGTCCAGGTGAGCACCCACAGCTCTCCATGGGGTTTTAGGACATTTAGAAGGCAATCCCAGAGCTCACAAGCATCAAACAGCTTTAGGACTGTTCCTTCTCAGCTCCCTGCGAGCATCAGGACAAAGCAAATGTCCCACAAAAGCCAGGCTGCATCCACCAGCTCATGATTAATACAAAATCAGGTGGAATCTTTCACTGAGTGACAGAGAGGAGGTTCCAAGAATGAACCTGGAGTGGCTCTGCCCACCTGGCTGGGGAAGGTGATCCAAGGGATTTGGACAAGCACCGCCACCCTGGCGGCTCCTGAGCTCAGGAATCTTCCAGCCTGCAGCACTGCCCTGGATTTTGGGCTGTGTTCTCACCAACACCACATGGAGATGCGAGCACTGAGCCTTCTCCCTCACTCCCACACAGCCTGTGCTGCACTTTGGGCAGGGCTGTGCTCACACCTTGGATCACAGAGTTCAACACAGACTCAAGTGGTTCCCATGATCAGATACGACACCAGTCTGGTATTTGTTGGCAAAAAGGCACAAAGGAATGAAATGTGCCCCAGGATGGGGCAGGAAGGTGCAGAGACATGCAGGGCAAGGGCAGCCTGCCCAGGAGCTGAGGCAGGAGCCTGCAGGCTCTGCTGGTAACAATCCTGAAAGTGATGATGGAATTATTAAAACGTGGCAACAACACGGGTGTAGGAGTGGGCAGAAGAGCAGGAGAGGAGCTGCTGCTGCCCAGGCATTCCCGGCAGGAAGGTGCTCAGTGTCCCTGCAGGCAGGATCTGTCCCTGAGAGCACCCTCACATCCCTGGGGAGCCCCATGGAGAGCTGGGGGTGCTCACCAGGACAAGAGAAGGCTCCAGGGATATCTCAGAGCCCCTTTTGGGGCCTGAAGGGGCTCCAGGAGAGCTGCAGAGGGACTGGGGACAAGGCCTGCAGGGACAGGACACAGGGAATGGCTCCCACTGCCACAGGGCAGGGCTGGGTGGGAGATTGGGAATCAGGAATTGTGGAATCCGTCCCTGGAATGGATTTCCCAGAGCAGCTGGGGCTGCCCCTGGATCCCTGGCAGTGCCCAAGGCCAGGCTGGGCAGGGCTGGGAGCAGCCTGGGACAGTGGGAGGTGTCCCTGCCATGGCAGGGGTGGCACTGGGTGGGCTCTAAGGTCCCTTCCAACCTAAACCATTTTGGTTTCTGTGATCTCCTGTCTGTGGGCTCCTCAAGTGACCAGTGAAGTCTCCATGACTTTGTAGATGACAACGAGAGGAGCAAGGACCTGGATCCAGCTGCAGGCTCCATCCTGGGAGGGAAATGGAGGCAGAGCAGTAGAAGGGGGTTTGGCAGGAGCTCTGAGTCCTCTCCCAGTGCCTCTGGGCTCCAGTGAAGGGACATTAAGGGACATTAAGTGTCCAACACAGCTCCAAGGCCAGTGTTTAGGCACCATTACCCACACTTCCCCCATTCCCTCCTCTTCTCCCCACCTGTGCCCCCAGCCTGCCTCAGCTGGGGGGAACCAAACCAAAACCAGTGGAATCCTTCTGTTTTCTTTGACTGTTTCACTGAAATATCCACCACAGCCTGAAAGAATTCCCTCCTTGAGTCCCAAGCCAGGCCCCAGATGAGACACTGAAATCCATGAGGAGGTTTTTCCATAGGAAATGCTGCGGGAGTTCTCTCCCAAATCCAAGCACCACATCTGCCAGGCTCAGGGAGGAGCCAGGTCCGGCAGGACACATTCCCTGAGCCAGCCTCGGGTCCCTGCAGGTGCTTTCCTGGTCTAGATATCCAAGGATTTCAACAGCAAAAGTGAGGACAGAAGTCACCTCCCTTCCACCTCCCTCTGCCCTGCTCAGAAGTGGGACGTGGGACCTCTCCATCCCCACCAGCCCCTTGTGGTGTTGGTGGAACCCAAACACCACCCATCCCCAAAAGCCTGCTGGTTATTCCCACCCCCCACAAGGCCTGGAAGGTGCTGCAGGAATTCTGGGGGGAAAGGGGCAATTCCCCATTTTCATGCTCACATAAGCCCATCCCCAGATGGCTGGGACAAAATCCAAATCTAACTGGGGGACAAAACACCCCCAGATTGCTGGAATCTGGTCTGCAGATTGTTGGGATCTTCACCATTGGGATTTTCTGTCCCACAGCAACCAGGACCAGAGAACCATGAATCATTATGGTGGGAGAAGAAAATTAAGTTCACCCATCAGGCCACCACCATGGCCACCACTGAGTCACATCCCCAAGTGCCTCATCCACACATTTTTGGAACACTCCCAGACAGACATAGTGCTGGTGATGAGAAGATGTCTTAGGTTGGAAGGTGTTAGTGGGGGTGTGTGTTCTGTCCCCATCTGTCAGAGCTGGGGCAGTTCTCTGCTGTTTTTGGGGCAGTTTTTTCTTTATCTCTGCCACAGCCAACCCTCCCTCCAGGAGATCTCTGCTGTCCATGGCCACTGAGTGTCCCTGCAGGGCTGATCCAATCCCAGCATCCATGGGGAGATGCTCCGCCCAGGGGAGGAGCCAAGCATTCCTACCTGGGCACAATCTGAGCCTGGCACAGCACAGCAGCCTTTGCCCCCTGCATTGCCAGAGGAGCAGCTTTCTGCTGCCCTGCATGGCCAGAGGGAGCCCAGGCCCATCTGCAGCAGCCCTGGAGCTGCAGAGGAAAACTCCCCCCTTGTGCAGGATCCTGCTGCAGCAGAGCCACAGCTGGCACTGCAGGAGGGCTGAGCCCCCATGGATGGGGCTGGGACACCCCCCTGACACACAGGGGGCAGGGTATGGTCTCAGTCTGTCAGTGTTTTGTTTTCTTTTTTGTTCTATTGCATTTGTATTTTTAATTTTCCTAATAAAGAACTGTTATTCCTATTCCCATATTGTTGCCTGAGAGCCTTTAAATTTCAAAATTATAATAACTCAGAGGGAGGAGGTTTAAATTTTCCATTTCAGGGAAGTTTCTGTCTTCCTTAGCACACACCTGTCTGGTCAAACCCAGACACCAGCTCCCAGGGCTGCAGAGCACAGGTGCACACACAGGGTGTCAGGTCTATTCTGACTCTGGCAGTAGGTTATTTTGTTTGTATTATTACATTTGTATTTTTAATTTTCCTAGTAAAGAACTGTCATTCCTGCTCCCATATCTTTGCCTGAGAGCATTTTAATTTCAAAATTATAATAATTCAGAGGGAGGGGGTTTGCATTTTCTATTTCAGGGAGGCTCCTGCCTTCCTTAGCAGACCCCTGTGTGTTCAAACCCAGACACCAGGTCCCAGGGCTGCAGATCACAGGTGCACACACAGGGTGTCAGGTCCCTTCTGACTCTCTCAATAGGTTATTTTGTTTGCATTATTACTTATATTTTCAGTTTTCCTAGTAAAGAATTGTTATTCATGCTCCCATATCTTTGCCTTAGAGCCCCTTAATTTCAAAATTATAATAATTCAGAGAGAGAGGGTTTGCATTTTCCATTTCAGGGAGGCTCCTGCCTTCCTTAGCACACACCTGTCTGTTCAAACCAAGACAGAAGAGAATGAGGAAGAAACCTGCAGAAAGCAGCGCCAGAATCCCCCTGGGAGTGTTTTGCTCCTGCATTGGGAGGTGAATGATCTCAGCAGAGAAGCATCAAAGCCTCTCTGCAGGTGAATGAGCAGCAGAGCCAGGCTGGGAACCTGGGACAAGCCAGGACAGGCCGTGGCACAAGGAAGAACGGGGATTTTGGCTGTGGGGAGCTCGACACCCTGAGCTGCCCCGTGGGAATTCCTTTTAAACTCAGGCTGGGGAGGAGCCTGGGTGAGTAATTGCTCCATGGCAGGTCCAAGAAGTGAATAATATTCCAAGAATAAAGGTTAAAAGCCTGGAGACTCCAATGAAAGGCGCTCTATAAATAGGATGAAGTAGGCAGAGCAGTGGGAATAACAGGAGGAAAAATTCAGTGTGGAAAAGGGCTGGGAAGGATCTGATACACACAGTGGGGTTGGACATGGCTCTGCAGAACAGATCTCATACCTGTGTCAGCATTTTGGGGTTTGATCACAAACAGGTTCTGGGCACCCTCAGAGGGTATCCTGTGCCTGTTGGGAGCTGCCTGGAGCCATCCTGCCCCAGCAATGTGGGATTTGTGCCTGGATGTTGTGAATGGGACAAGGCAGCAGCAGGACAGGAGGTGAAATTTGGGGTTTCCATCACATGGGACAACTTCTGCTGTGCCCAAGGGAACGGGAGGGATTTCCTTTCCCATTTTTGTTCCCTTTTCCCATATCTCTGTGTGGGACAAGAGAGTGCAGGGACAGCCTGCCAATGTGGAACAGGCCCTGCAACTCCCTCTTCCCATAGGAAAATCACCCTCCCAAGGATGTTTATCCTTCCTTCCTTCCTTCCTTCCTTCCTTCCTTCCTTCCTTCCTTCCTTCCTTCCTTCCTTCCTTCCTTCCTTCCTTCCTTCCTTCCTTCCTTCCTTCCTTCCTTCCTTCCTTCCTTCCTTCCTTCCTTCCTTCCTTCCTTCCTTCCTTCCTTCCTTCCTTCCTTCCTTCCTTCCTTCCTTCCTTCCTTCCTTCCTTCCTTCCTTCCTTCCTTCCTTTTTACCTGTCACAGTTACAGAAGGAGGGGTGAGGTCACAGCCTAATTTATAACCAAAACCACTCTGGTTCTTTAAAAAATAATAAATTTTCTGCAGAACTGAGCTGTAAAGTAGCCAAAGCTGCTCAGAGGCCTCAGAGGATGTCACTGTGCAAATGTCAGCTTGGGGCTTAAGGCAGCAAAAAGCCTTGCCAGGGAATTGCTGTGGTGCAGGGATGATTGGAAAGATCATGCTGTGTTTGCAGGAAGCCCCTGAATCCTCCCTGTCTCTGCCAGCAGCTCTTGGTCACCTTGAAAAGGGGGAGAAAAGCAAGAAAAAGGCATGGGTGTAGGAACAAATGGTGTAAATGGAAAAGCTTCCCCAGGAGGAAAGGCTGAAGAGAGGGAAATGCCAGCTTGGAAGAGAAACCACAACCCCAGGGAGCTCTGGAGAAGGAGCAGTTTCCCTCTAATCCACAAAGCACAGAAATTTGGGTCCAGATGGAACTGGAAAGCCACAGGTTGAAATCCAGCAAAGGTCCCTTCATGGGATCCTGGAGATCCTGAGTGGGAAGGGATCAGGGAGTCCAACCCCTGTCCCTGCCCAGCCACCCCAAACTCCACCCTGAGCACCCTGGGAGTGCTGGTTTGGGCTGGGAGAGACCTTAGGGACCATCTTGTTCCACCTTGCACCAGCCCAGGCTGCTCAGAGCCCTGTCCAGCTCTGGCACCCTGGGCAGCAGCAGCCACTGAGAGTTCAGGTGACACCAGGGGTGACAGACACGACCCCACTGCCTGCACTGCCAGCACAGCCAGCTCCACACAGGCTCAGAGACCGGACAGCCCATGGAACCTGGAATGTCCTCAGTGGGAAGGGACCCTCAGGGATCATTGATCCAGCCCTGTCCCTGCACAGCCACCCCAACAGCCCCACCCTGAGCACCCCTGGGAGCTCCTGCAGCTCTGGCAGCCTTGGCACCATTCCCTGGGCAGCCTGGGCAGTGCCCAGCAGCCTCGGGGGGCAGAACCTTGCCCTGAGCTCCATGCCAAGGCCTGGCACAGCTGCAGCCCTTGCTGGGCTCCTGTCCCTGTGCCAGGGAGTTCAGTGCCTGCAGAAGGGACTCCTGGATCTCACTGCTGTGGGATGTGGCTGGAGCCAAGTGTTCCGTACTCTGGGAAAGGGTTAAAAACCCAAAGGTGGCAGGATCTGTGAAATCAGACTCTGGGATTCAGACAATCTGGTCTGCTGGGATCTTCACCGTTGGGATTTTCTGTCCCAGGAGCAGAGAACCATGGAATTATTAAGGTGGGAAAGATTTTTAAGATCAAGTCCAACCATCAACCCACCACCAAATTCATACTTGAGATCCCAAATTCAGACTCCAGAGCCCAAAACTGGGCAAGTTGGTGACTCTTCTGCCCAGCCCAGCCTTACCCCTTGACTCCAGTGCCAGGGCAGATCCAGCAAAGGCAGATGATTTACAGGAGCTCTGGAATTGTGTGCAAGGCCCAGATCTGCACATCAAAACAGATTCCCCATAAATTACTCTGTTAAAGCTTTTCAACAAAGTTTCACACGGGGAGGGTTCATGAAGAACCTGTAATGTTTAATTAAAGGGGAGAAAATGATCCTGCCATGAAAATCTTCCCCATGCCATGCCAAGCTCATCACTGACTTGATTTATGGGACATAAACAGGCCAGAAAATGGCATAAGTGAGAAAGCTGAGGAACTTCTGCCAATTTTGGATACAGAGGTGTGCAAAGGGAGGGGGATTTACAAACTAAGTGAGGCAAAGGTGGACGTGCACAGCGAGAAAACAGGGAACAAACTGCTGGGCACAGGATGGGAGGATCCAGCCTAGATCCAACCTCCAGCTGCTGTTTTTGCTCCTGCCCTGAGTTCTGCCTCTGTGCCATGAAATCCCTTATTGCTTAAATGACCTGTGTCCCTCAGGCTGGACTCCCACATGGAAAAGTGTCAGGGCTGTGATGTTGGTGACACAAACACTGCTCTGACAGAATGACTCTGGACTGACCCACTTCCACCCCACCCACTGCCAGGGGAACCTCTCTCCAGTTTTGCTGAGGTTTCCCTGCCCTGCTCATCCCCCTCAGTGTAACAGTGCCCATGGTGGGAGGCAATGTGTGCCCAGAAAGGGATTCTTGGTGTTATTCACATGGAAAAAATGCTGTGGGATTGCTTCAGCCCCAGAACTAACTGGTCCCATGAGCTCAGCTCATGATTCTTGATCCCTGAGTGGAAGAATCTCCAAAAGTGAGGAGGGAGAGGCTGCTGGGTTTGTGCAGAAGGGAGGCTGCAGTGCTGGGAAAAGAGCTCAGCTGAGCCTGGCCCCTCACACCATCATTCCAGAGCAAAGCAGGGAATTGGGACTCCCAGAGCCACAGAAACCTGCTGCTGGGGATGCCTCTGATGAGCAATTCACCAGCCACTAAACAGAGCAGCTCCCCACTAGCAGGGAAAAGAGGGAAATGAGGAATTCAAAGGCCAGGAAGGAGAGGAGGTCACTGCAGAGCTCCCCCAGCTCAGCAGCAGTTTCACAAATGCTTTAAAGAACTTGAAATAAAACACTTTCAACACCACTCCCTGCTGGCCTGACCAGGCCTGGGCACGGCAGAGAAAGCTCAAAGCTCCAGGTTTTGGGAAAAAAAAAAAAAAAGGTGAAGAAATGCAGAGGAATGTCAGGAGCAGCTCCCTGATTGTACAAGGAGACGCCTCCACCTCCTTGGATGATCCTTGTCCAGCTCAGGACATTCCATGATTCTACAATTCCTCCTTCCTTTTGTCATTGTCAGAGTCGGGATTTTGCAACAAAGCTGAATTTGAATGGAGAGAATTGCCATGGCAGTCAGGTGCTGCTGTCACATCCTGGAGCATCCCACTGGCAGCCCCAGCTGAGGACCTGGGATGTTCCACCTGCTTGGGCAGAGGCTCTCATTGAGTTTTGGAGGTACCAGGGCCACAAGAGGGATTTCAAAGCAGAAGAAAACAAATCAGAAAGGCAAAAATACAAGGAAAAAAAGCCCAACTCAAGGCCCTCAGTTGCAAAAATATTGCAGGAGCCAGGAATGACTGCATGATCCACTTTCACATTCCCATAATGAGGAATCATCATTGATCCAGTGTCTGCATTCCCACAACCAGGAATCATCCCTGATCCAGTGTTTGCATTCCCACAATCAGGAATCCTGTCCCTGTCCCCGTCCCTTCCTGCCCTCCCCTGCCCAGGGAAGTGTCCCCAAAGCTCCAGAGGGGCTCAGGGATGGAGCACAGCCCCGGTGGGAGTGGGACCAGCACACTCCGTCACGGGCACCTCTCCCATCTGCTCTTCCCTGTGCCAGATGGGCAGGGGAGGGAGGGAAGGAGGGAGGCAGGGATGGGGGATGGAGCCGCATCGCTGGGATGGCGGGGATTCATTTCTTCCCATGCTTTTCCCGGTGCCATTTCAGCGGCTGGCCCCAAAACGCTTTCTGATTGCTTTGCTTGCCCCAGTGACACCAAGGCAGGAGCCTTTCAGAATTAATCATTTCGAGGCACAGAGAGAGAAAAAAGCCTCAGCTCCGACCCCAAAGGCGCAGACACCTCCCTCCTCCTCCTCCTCCTCCTCCCCTCCCCGCATGTTTTGGAGCTGCTGGAGCAAAGGGGAGAGCGAACAGGAGTAATTTTCCACGGATGCAGGGAACAATCGAGCCCCGCATGGTTTTTTTCTGGTTGAAACGCTTCCCTGCAGCACTTCGTGCTCATCCCCGGCACACAAAGGCGATGCACAAGCAGGGACGGGTCGTGTCTTGCTCCAGCCGCCGGTGCCGAGGTGCGGGGGATGGAGGAGCGGGGGAGATGCTGCAGGAATCATCCCTGATCCACTGTCTGCATTCCCACAACCAGGAATCATCCCTGATCCAGAGTCTGCATTCTCACATCCAGGAATCATCCCTGATCCACTGTCTGCATTCCCACCATCAGGAATCATCCCTGATCCACTTTCACATTCCCACAACCAGGAACCATCCCTGATCCAGTGTCTGCATTCCCACAACCAGGAACCGTTCCTGATCCACTTTCACATTCCCACAACCAGGAACCACCCCTGATCCAATATTTGCATTCCCACAACCAGGAATCATCCCTGATCCAGAGTCTGCATTCTCACAACCAGGAATCATCCCTGATCCAGTGTCTGCATTCCCACACCCAGGAATCATCCCTGATCCACTGTCTGCATTCCCACCATCAGGAATCATCCCTGATCCAGGGTCTGCATTCCCACAACCAGGAATCCCCATGGCAGGGGATGGATGGAGCGGGCTCTGAGTCAGCCCTGGGCACAGCCCCTGCCCTGCCCAGGGACGGGAGAGGGCACAGGGAGAAGGAACCCGTGGGTTTAGGGTTTGGGGTTTAGGAGCATCTTCGAGAGAGTCTGGGGGAGGAAGGAGGCCATTGTGGCTTCACAGTGGTTTCTGCTCCATCCTTGTGCCCGATTTCTCCTGGGATGCAGCCCCTCCACTCACACCCAGACCCCCCTGCTCCATCCAAGGGCTGCTCCCTGGGGACAGGGTGTGCTGATGCTGAGGGTGGATCCTGGCACCAGCTGGGGAGAGGCTTTAGAGGGGAGCAGGGAGCCCTGGGCACCCTCAGCATCATTCCCCCAAAGGGGCTGGGCAGTGATGGGGTGCAGGTAGGAACTGGGAGTGGGGTCAAGTCCTGCAGCACAGTGGGGTGAGCTCCAAGTCATGCAAAGCCTTGCCAGGATCCTTTTTCCCCTTGGTCCCTGATTCCCTTCCCATCCCAACTCCTTTCAAAAAATCCTGGAATGGTCTGTGTTGGAAGGGACCTCAAAGGCCATCCCCTGCCATGGCAGGGACACCTCCCACTGTCCCAGGCTGCTCCCAGCCCTGCCCAGCCTGGCCTTGGGCACTGCCAGGGATCCAGGGGCAGCCCCAGCTGCTCTGGGCACCTGTGCCAGGGCCTGCCCACCCTCACCCATCCAATCTCCCATCCAGCCCTGCCCTGTGGCAGTGAAAGCCATTCCCTGTGTCCTGTCCCTCCAGCCCTTGTCCCGAGTCTCCAGAGGAAGGAATGTCATCCCTCACGCCAAGCTTCACCCTCAGCCCCCTCAGGAGGAAGGGTCCTCATAATTCCCCTCCCCACATGTCAAACCTGTGAAAAGATCAATTTTTATAGCCCAGACTTGCCCCAAGTAAGAGCTTCAGACTTCTGAACCAGAAAGAACTGTGAAATGTCCATCTCTGGGGCCTGCAGGGCAGCAGGAGGTGTGGTTTGCTCTGGCAGCTTTGCTGCTCTTGCACATCAAATCATGGCACCATTTCTGAGCCCCTTTTGGCTCCTCTTGCCTGGGGTGTGCCTGTTAAACACTCTGGGAGCACTCAGGGCTCAAGAAACAACACCTCTGGGAATCCTGTCAAGAGGACCCTCAGCTCTGGCTGTGAAGAAATATGAAAACCCCCCAGTTTCCACAAAAAACCCCACAAGAATTCTTAGTTCTTCATCAAAGATCAGCACACAGGAGCTAAACAGACCCAGACTCCTGCTGGGAGATCTCTAAGCAACATTTTTGTGGTGCAGAGTGAGGTTTTCCTTCCACCTCCATCCTCCTGAGGAGCAGGGGCTCAGCCAGGGCTGGTTCGGATACCTTTGCCAGAGCAGCTTCCAACAGAACATCACAGCAGAGACCCACAGGGACCACAGGATCTAGGGTGAGGATCCAACAGCAACATTCAGATGGGATCTTGGGCAGGAATTGTTCCTCTGAGGGTGGGGAGGGGCTGGGATGGAATTCCCAGAGCAGCTGGGGCTGCCCCTGGATCCCTGGCAGTGCCCAAGGCCAGGCTGGAGCAGCCTGAAGGTGTCCCTGCCATGGCAGGGCTGGCACTGGATGGGCTCTGAGGTCCCTTCCAACCCAAACCATTCTGGGATTCTCTGAACATGTCAAGATATTTTGGGCCAAATATTGCAAGATGAGGAAAAGCAGCACCACCCAAGCAAGAGGCCTCTCAGGCTGGATGGGGTTGGAGCAGCCTGGGACAGTGGGAGGTGTCCCTGCCATGGCAGGGGTGGCACTGGATGGGCTTTAAGGTCCCTCCATCCCAAAGCATTCCCTGATTCTGTGATCCTTGTGAAATCCTAACCCTGCCATGTAAATGTGCCAAACTCTTCCCTCCTTGTTCTGCTTGGGTGTTTGTGCTTTTTTAGCTCCGTTTCCAACATTCAGCAAATGAATTTAGAAACGTTTGGGTTTTACCTAAGAGGTGATGGCACCGAGGTGGTCGTGGAGAGATGATTTCTGTAAATAACTTGTGTGGGAATGATTGTGGATGGCTGAGAGGCTTCCTTGACAAGAAGCAGGGAAAGCAGAAAGGAAGATTTACAGAGGAAAGTCTCAGTTTGCTTTGCCTACCAAAACAAAGGGGTTGGATTGCTACACACAAAAGCACCAAGAGAGAGCCAAGATGCCAATTTAAGCATAAAGACAATGCTGGCATGAAACCAACTGGGGAAAAAAAAATGGCTAAAATAAATAAAACTGGAATTAAAAAGGAGCTTTGTAAGTCTGAGAGCTCCCAGCTTGTGCAAGGGACACACTGGGGGCTGAAGGGGGAGCTCTGTGCCTTTATGAATCCTTGGACCATGTGGGATCTCAGCACCTCAGGACTGAGGTGCCGAGCCACCAAGACCACCCTTGGGGGGCTCGGGAGTCCTGGAATGTTCCAGAAGTGTCTGGTGGCTGGACTTTGATCCTACACAGGAGACGACACCTGTATGAGGACAGGAGGATTTCACCGGGGTGAATGGTGAAGGGATCAGTTAATTAGAGAGTGAAACACAGGGTTTAGGATTTCTGTACAGGGGGGTTTAGAGAAGTAAGATGGAGGAATTGGGGCGTGTCCTGTCCTTCTTCTTCTTCTTCTTCTCCTCCATCTTCTGTGGTGATGGTGGCACTTTGGGATTGGTCATTACTAAAAGTGCACCGGGCAATAAGAATAAATGGTATTGGGGAAAAATGATAAATATTGTACACGTAGCCATGGGTATAAAGATAGGTGACTGTCCGGAGGGCAGGGAGTGTGCTCATGGCTGGCTGCTGAGCAGAGCTCTGTCGGGCCGAAAGAAAATCTTTTAGATAAACAATTAATAAACATAAAAACTGAAAGAAGAACTGAAGCCTCTTCTCGTCCTTTGATACGCGGGCTGCCCCAAGGCCACCCCGGGCCTTTCCAGGCCCTTCAAACAGCCGAAAACCGGACAGGACCACACGTGGACAGCAGCACTGGGCTCAGAAGGTCCCTCCCTGCCCTATCCAACAGCAAACACATCCACATCCACACCTCCAAACTGGGAAGCCAAACCTTGCGTGTGGAGAATGCTCAATGTCCCCATAAAGCTGCACCAAGAGATCTTGAAACCTCCTCAGATGAAAAGTCAATCCAAGGATTGGGAATGCCTTGGGAATGGGAGCTTTTCAAAACATTCCAAGGAGAAAGGGTCTGGGAGAGCTGCAACAATAGCTGATTTCCAAGGAAAATGAAGTTCAGCTTGTTTTCCCAAATCCCAATTTCCTCCCAATGCGTCAGAGCTGTTATACCTGGAGGTCAGGGGGGAAAAAAAAAGTCATGAAAAAAAGGCCTCATTGGAATGAATAAGTATTTTGGATGAAAGAAAAGACTTGGGATGTGTCTTGGACAGACTGGAGAGAAGCTGCTCCTGCTCATGGGAAGTGAGGGATGAGCAGCAGCCACGGATTTAAGGAGAAAATCCCAAATACTTTGTAAACACAGCAAAGTATTGGAAGAGATTGTGTGGGGAAAGCTTGGCCTCCCTCTCTCTGAAGGGTTTTCTGAACAGCTTTGTCAGGAAGGGCTCCTGAAAATCCCTTTTAGGGCAGGGATTTGGGTTATTTGTCCTACAATGGTGACTGACACCACCTGGGACCCAAAATGGGCTCCGCTGATCCCCTTTGTCCCCTTTGGACACAGAACGGGCAGGGACCCCAACCCTGCACATCCCAGCTTGGGATCACAGTCTGAGCCAGAGTGATAAAGGATTAATCATATTAATTAACTTCATTCGCATTGATTTGCATGGAAGCTCAGGAAAGGCTTGTGGTTAAAATTCAGAGTTTTTTAAGTCCCAGGGGCACTGAGAGCAATGATACAAAAAACTGCAGAACATGAACCTGACAATGCCAAACAGCAGAGAAACTATGGGAAAATAAGGCAGATGGGATAGAAAAGAGAATTAAACATGATTAGCAGTGCCAAAGTGATTTCCCATTTTTTTAAAGGTGACAAGGAGATCAATAGAATAAAATAAAATAAAATAAAATAAGACAAAAGAAAGTAAAATAAAATAAAATAATATTTTGTTTCATTTATATTTTATTATCATATTATTATATTATTAATTTATTATTTATTATTTTATTATATTATTTAAATAAAATAAATATTTAGGATAAAATAAAATAAAATAAAGTAAAATGAAATTATATTTAAAAAAGGGGGAGTTGAGGTAGGATTAAGATAATAAATATAAAATAAATATTTTATCCTAAGTAAATATTTAGGATAAAATAAAATAAAATAAAATAAAATAAAATAAAATAAAATAAAATAAAATAAAATAAAATTATATTTTAAAAAGGGGGAGTTGAGGTAGGATTAAGATAATAAATATAAAATAAATATTTTATCCTAAATAAATATTTAGGACAAAATATCATTTAGCCTATTTATCCTTTTTATCCTAAATAAATATTTAGGTGGTTCCTGTTGGAATCACAGCTCCAAAGGGGCAGCACGGGGCCACAGGGGGAGCCTAAACCCACAAACCTGGGCTCCCTGTCTCAGGTGGGACTTGATGATTTTTGAGATGTCTTCCAACCTCAAAAACCAAACCAAAACAAAAAAAAAAACCAAAAAAAGAACAACTCCCCCCTCTGAAAAAAAAAACAAACCCAAAATCCACCAAAAATCAAACCGAACCAAACAAAAAAAAAACCCCAAACAAAAAACTAAAAAAACACCACCAACTCCCCCCAAAACATCCAAAAAACCAAAACCAAAACACAAAAACAACAACAAAAAAAACCTAAAAAACAAAAAACAACCCACCAAAAAACCCAAAAACACCAAAAAACCAACAAAAACCCCTCAAAACCCTGCAGCCCCAGGGATGCTGTGGGATCCACCCCGCAGGGATCAGGTTTAAGTTCAGCCCAAGCCTGGGTTTAGCAGTGCTGGCTCTGTGCATTTCACTAAAGCCTGACCTGCTGGCTCCCATTGCTTCCTGTCACATCCCGTTCCTCCAAGGATTCCTGGTGGTATTTTCCTCCCTAAAGAGGCCAAGAAAGCTGAGGATGGGCTGAGAGTGATGATCCTGGGGCCAGGGGAGGCTGTGGTGAAGCCAAACCAACATGGAAATGTTCAGGGGAATGAGGAGCTGAGAGCTGGGAAATGAAAGTGCTGTAGGACCAAAGAGCAGGGAAGCAGCAGAGCAACACCAAAATCTGACAGGATTTACTCACTGGAAAATCCAACAGGGAAATTCTGACCCCAAACCAGACAAATATTTATAAGGGAATCAGAAAGGGGATAAATGAAAGTGCTGTAGGACAAATGAGCAGGGAAGCAGCAGGAAGGCAGAGCACCACCAAAACTTGACAGGATTTACTCACCAGACAACCCAACAGGGAAATTACGACCCAAAACCAGACAAATATTTATAAGGGAATCAGAAAGGGGCTAAATACCCCAGAAAATGATTTCACAATGAAATTTCAGCTCCTGTCCAGTTTATTTTCAGGGCTCACAGCCATTCCCAGTCTTCCACAACCTCTGAGGAGGGAGATTTTCAGCTCACCACCTGATGTAGCTGGCAAAAATCACCCTGAGCAGGAAATCAAACTAAAGTAGGTCACAGCTCCAAGCCTGAGCAGGAATTTCAAGGGTCTTTACCTTCCTTATGCCACCTCTTTATCTTTCAGCACCTTAAGAAATCTGCTGCTCTCATTTAGAGCTCAGCTCTGCTGGGAGTGGGGTTTGCTCATCCAAAGAGGAGTCAGGGTGTCTGTGTGTCCACACATGGGAATAAACAGAAATTCTGACCCAAAACCAGACAAACATTCATAAGGGAAATCAGCAAGGGGTTAAACACCCCAGAAAACAGATTTCACTACAAAATCTCAGCTCCTGTCCAGTTTATTTCCAGTGCTCACAGCCATTCCCAGTCTACCACACACCTCTGAGGAGGGAGATTTTCAGCTCACCACCTGATGTAGCTGGCAAAAGTCACCATGAGCAGGAAATCAAACTAAATTAGGTCACAGCTCCAAGCCTGAGCAGGAATTTCAAGGGTCTTTACCTTCCTTATGCCACCTCTTCCAGCACCTTAAGAAATCTGCTGCTCTCATTTAGAGCTCAGCTCTGCTGGGAGTGGGGTGTGCCCACCCAAAGAGGATAATAAATATAAAATAAATATATTATATTGCAGGGTGTCTGTGTGTGCAGGACACATGGGAATGAAGAGCTCCTTGAATTCTGGTTCCTCTGGAAACACCAGGACAGGCAGTGAAACACTGCACTGCTCATCTCTCTCTTGGAGCAATGAACCCTTCAAAGCTCAGCTTCTCCCACAGTTAATGACCAACAGGAGGCAGGGGAAGTTAATCTGTATCTAGAACAGCTTCATAAATAAAACTGGAACATTCTGGCACTGAATTAAAGCTGCTTTCATTTTAAAGCCTCCACTCCCGAGCGTGGTGGCAGCCTGGGGGCTCCTTTGATGGCAGTGCCAGTCCCTTAGGGAGCACCAAGTCTTTGGATTTTGGTTTGTCACCTCCAGAGCAGGTTTGTCACTTGGGGAGATGCCAAGGCCTGCCCAGACCCTCTTCCAGAGGGGATTTTTGCCTGTGGAGCTCTGGGGTGGGCAGGCTGCAGCAGGGAGGGCTGGCGCTCACCAGAGCTGTCACCTCTCCCCTGGAGAGCCTGGAAATCAGGAGTATTTTTTTAAAAAAAAGCTGTAAACAAGGGAAGCTGCTCAGCTGGGCAGGCTCCAGCCCTGCTCTCACTGCAGGGATTGCTGACAATCCCAGCACACAGAGCCCTGAGTAAATATTGGTTCAGACACGGATGCAGAGAGCACGAGGCCGCCTGCAGCTCAACAAACAGCCTGGCCAAAGCAGCTTTCCCCAGGCTGCACCTTCCTGTCCCTCCTGCAGCTCAAAACCAGCCTGGCAAAACCAAAGCTGGACCTTCCTGTTCCTCTGGAGCTCAAAAACCAACCTGGCAAAACCAAAGTTGGACCTTCCTGTTCCTCTGGAGCTCAAAAAGCAGCCTGGCAAAAGAAACTTATTACCAAATTGGATCTTCCTGTCCCTCCTGCAGTCAGAAACCAACCTGGCAAAACCAAAGTTGGACCTTCCTGCTCTTTCTGCAGTCAACAAACAGCCTGGCAAAAAAAACCCTTTTAACCAAAGTTGGACCTTCCTGCTCCTCCTGCAGCTCAAAAATCAGCCTGGCAAAAGAAGAAACTTTTTATCAAAGTTGGACCTTCCTGCTCATCCTGCAGTCAAAAACCAACCTGACAAAAAAACCCTTTTAACCAAAGTTGGACCTTCCTGTCCCTTCTGCAGTCAAAAACCAGCCTGGCAAAAAAAGAAAACTTTGAACCAAAGTTGGACCTTCCTGTTCCTCTGGAGCTCAAAAAACAGCCTGGCAAAACCAAAGTTGGACCTTCCTGTCCTTCCTGTAGCTCAAAAACCAGCCTGGCAAAAGAAATAAAAAAACCTTTTAACCAAAGCTGGACCTTCCTGTTCCACCTGCAGTCAGAAACCAACCTGGCAAAAAAACCCTTTTAACCAAAGTTGGGCCTTCCTGTTCTTTCTGCAACTCAAAGACCAGCCTGGCAAAAAAACGCTTTTATCAAAGTTGGACCTTCCTGCTTTTTCTGCAGTCAAAAACCAGCTTGGCAAAAAAAGAAAACTTTGAACCAAAGTTGGACCTTCCTGCTCCTCTGGAGCTCAAAAAACAACCTGGCAAAACCAATGTTGGACCTTCCTGTCCTTCCTGTAGCTCAAAAACCAGCCTGGCAAAAGAAATAAAAAAACCTTTTAACCAAAGTTGGGCCTTCCTGTTCTTTCTGCAGTCAACAAACAGCCTGGCAAAAAAAACCCTTTTATCAAAGTTGGACCTTCCTGCTCCTCCTGCAGCTCAAAAACCAGCCTGGCAAAACCAAAGTTGGACCTTCCTGTTCCTCCTGCAGCACCCCAAGGGCTGCCCTGGCCTTGAGCACAGGGATTTCTGGCCAGCGACAGAACCCACGTGGATTATCCCCAAAATAAAGCACTGTGGAGCACACAGAGCTGCAAGAAATCCACCTTTGCCCGTTGGTCTCTGGCTCTCAGGGTGAGCTGGTTCCCTCAGCCCCAGCTATCCAAGGGGTGAGTGTGGGATAGAACTGATTCCAGGCAAAATACCCTTCCCTGCCCTGCAGGCCTGCTCATTTTATTTATGGGAAAATATGCTCGTTAATGCTCTTATCACAGGCAGCATCTAATGGTGAGGGGGGGAAAAGTCTCCTTGGAGAATCTCCACGTTAATGAGCTGCTGGGTGAGATGTTCCAGCAGGCACAGCTCCCTCTGAGCTGCTTTTCTGACCCAGCAGCCTCTGCACAGGTCTGAACGCTCATCCTGCTGGCAGCTGTTTGTTTGGATAGCATTTCCACACGAAATGAGGGGTTACAAAAGCAGAGCTGCACTTCCTCATCCCCGAGGCTGCCTGAGCCAAGCACAAGAGGAGCTGGAGCAAAACAAGGCAGGCTGTGCCATTCCCATTCCCCTTCCCAGCATGAGGGGTTGTCCTGCAGGAAAAGCTGGCATGGTGGTGGGTTTTGGAAGGGGGGAATGGAATAAAAATGGAATAAAAAAATAAACTCCTAAATCCACTGTACAGGCTCCAGCAAGCAGGAGAGGGGAAGGAAAATGGAGGAATTCGAGGGAGACTGAAATGCTGATCATGGTGGGATTGGTTGTGAGGAGTGGTGGATTTTGGTAGAGGGGGAATGGAAACAAAAAATAAACTCCTAAATCCACCATACAGGCTCCAGCAAGCGAGGGGAAGGAAAATGTTCACGGAGTAATTTCAGGGAGACTGAAATGCTGATTATGGTGGGATTGATTGTGAGGGGTGGTGGATTTTGGAAGAAGGGAATGAAATAAAAATGGAATAAAATAATAAACTGCTAAATCCACCGTACAGGCTCCAGCAAGCAGGAGAGGGGAAGGAAAATGGAGGAATTCGAGGGAGACTGAAATGCTGATTATGGTGGGATTGATTGTGAGGGGTGCTGGATTTTGGAAGAAGGGAATGGAATAAAAATTGAATAAAAAAATAAACTCCTAAATCCACCATACACAGGCTCCAGCAGGCAAGAGAAGGGAAGGAAAATGCTCATGGAGGAATTTCAGGGAGACTGAAATGCTGATTATGGTGGGATTGATTATGAGGGGTGATGGATTTTGGGAGGAATGAAAACAAAAAATAAACTCCTAAATCCACCATACAGGCTCCAGCAAGTGAGGGGAAGGAAAATGTTCATGGAGTAATTTCAGGGAGGCTGAAATGCTGATTATGATGGGATTGATTATGAGGGGTGCTGGATTTTGGAAGAAGGGAATGGAATAAAAATGGAATAAAAAAATAAACTCCTAAATCCACCGTACAGGCTCCAGCAAGTGAGGGGAAGGAAAATGTTCATGGAGGAATTTCAGGGAGACTGAAATGCTGATAATGGTGTAATGGTGGGATTCATTATGAGGGGTGGTGGGTTTTGGGAGGGGGGATGGAATAAAAAAATAAACTCCTAAATCCACCATACAGGCTCCAGCAAGCAAGAGAGGGGAAGGAAAATGTTCATGGAGTAATTCTAGGGAGACTGAAATGCTGATTATGGTGGGATTGATTATGAGGGGTGATGGATTTTGGGAGGAATGGAAACAAAAAATAAACTCCTAAATCTACCACATACAGGCTCTACCAAGCAAGAGAAGTGAAGGAAAATATTCATGGAGGAATTCTAGGGAGACTGAAATGCTGATTATGGTGGGATTGATTATGAGGGGTGCTGGATTTTGGAAGAAGGGAATGGAATAAAAATTGAATAAAAAAATAAACTCTTAAATCCACCACACACAGGCTGCAGCAAGCAGGAGAGGGGAAGGAAAATTTTCATGGAGGAATTTCAGGGAGACTGAAATGCTGATAATGGTGTAATGGTGGGATTCATTATGAGGGGTGGTGGGTTTTGGGAGTGGGGGGATGGAATAAAAATGGAATAAAAAAAATAAACTCCTAAATCCACCATACAGGCTCCAGCAAGCAGGAGAGGGGAAGGCAAATGGAGGAATTCGAGGGAGACTGAAATGCTGATAATGGTGGGATTGGTTGTGAGGAGTGGTGGATTTTGGTAGAGGGGGAATGGAAACAAAAAATAAACTCCTAAATCCACCATACACAGGCTCTACCAAGCAAGAGAAGGGAAGGAAAATGTTCATGGAGGAATTCTAGGGAGACTGAAATGCTGATTATGATGGGATTGATTATGAGGGGCGGTGGATTTTGGGGGGAATGGAAACAAAAAATAAACTCCTAAATCCACCACATACAGGCTGCAGCAAGCAGGAGAGGGGAAGGAAAATGTTCATGGAGGAATTCTAGGGAGACTGAAATGCTGATTATGGTGGGATTGGTTGTGAGGGGTGGTGGATTTTGGGAGGAATGGAAACAAAAAATAAACTCCTAAATCTACCACATACAGGCTCTACCAAGCAAGAGAAGGGAAGGAAAATATTCATGGAGGAATTCCAGGGAGACTGAAATGCTGATTATGGTGGGATTCATTATGAGGGGTGGTGGGTTTTGGGAGAAGGGAATGGAATAAAAATGGAATAAAAAAATAAACTCTTAAATCCACCACATACAGGCTGCAGCAAGCAGGAGAGGGGAAGGAAAATGTTCATGGAGGAATTCTAGGGAGACTGAAATGCTGATTATGATGGGATTGATTGTGAGGGGCAGTGGATTTTGGGAGGAATGGAAACAAAAAATAAACTCCTAAATCCACCATACAGGCTCCAGCAAGTGAGGGGAAGGAAAATGTTCATGGAGTAATTTCAGGGAGACTGAAATGCTGATAATGGTGTAATGGTGGGATTCATTATGAGGGGTGGTGGATTTTGGAAGAAGGGAATGGAATAAAAATTGAATAAAAAAATAAACTCCTAAATCCACCACACACAGGCTCTACCAAGCAAGAGAAGGGAAGGAAAATGTTCGTGGAGGAATTTCAGGGAGCCTGAAATGCTGATTATGGTGGGATTGATTATGAGGGGTTTGCAAAGGGTTTGCTCAGGACCCCAACACCATTTTCATACAAACAGGAGGGACAGGGCTTCACCCCTTCCCAAATTAACTCCTCTCTGTGACTCCTCAGCAACACAAAGAACTCCAATGTGGGAAATGGATTTGTAGAAAATTCTTAAAATGAAGAAATTTACCCATGAAGGGCAACTTTAGATTATTTGCTTGGTATGACTAAAGCTGACAGGCCAAGAAATGTTTATAATGTATTGTAATTAGGAAATGATTGGCTTCTGATTGTGATGGTGTGAATTATAACATCTGTATTGTCTCGCCCTTCACGTGAGACTAAAAATAGAATAAAAGTTTTTAAAATGCCTCTCAGTTGTCCCATCTCTGAGCAGCTGAGAAAAGGGCATGAAAAATCTCAGAAAACATCAGAAAAATCTCAGAAAAATCTGAAAAAATCTCAGAAAAAATCAGAAAAATCTCAGAAAAAAACAGAAAAATCTCAGAAAAAATCAGAAAAATCTCAGAAAAATATGAAAAAATCTCAGAAAAGGGCACAATCCAACATGCATCACCTCTGGGTAACTCGGGAGAGGGGCTGGAGCTGAGCTGCCTCTGGCCCAGCAGAAACGAAACAGAAAATGGGCCGGGCAGGGGAGGCTGTTGCAACCTCTTTCACTGCATTGCTTTGCAACCACCTCCAAATTCCTCGGGGCCATTTGTTCACAGCTGGCAGCAAGAACCAGAGGAAAATCAATACAGGAATCACATTATCCCTAAAATTGCACACCCATAACATCAAAGTGCCCCAGCACACTTCCCAGAAATCACGAGGTGCCACCCTCTGAGTGTTTCTTGTGGCTCCTGCTCTTGGCCAAGCCCCTTTCCAGCTGATTTCCTGTTCCCACATTATTTTACGTGGGAACTGCTCTGTTTGATCCTGCAGACTCAAAAAGAACAACTCAGCCTTTCCCAGGTGCCCAGGTGATGTTGGAATCCACCCTTAATTCAGATAAATGAGAATTTACAGCATTTTAAACATCTATTACCTCATCTGCATTCAATCCCTTTCCATGCCAGCTGTTTTGAAGTGGAAAAACAGAGATCCAAAGTTTTGTTTTTGTGAGAGCACAGACTTTTTTTTTTTTTTTTTTTTTTTTTGTTGGCCTGATGACTGTTTGCTTCTCGTTCAGTATCTTACAAAGATCTTGGAAAAATAAATTCTTCCCTGTGCTGGTAAACACCTAAAAATCCTGGCTTCATTTGGCAGAGTCTCCTTCCAGCACAAATGGGTCTGACCTTCAACTGAAATCATTCTCACAGGGCTGACAATGAAAATGAGAGTTTTTCCAGCTAGGAAAGGTGCTCTAATTACTTGTCCCACAAAGATCAGAATAGATTCTGACACACTAAAGAGTGATTTAGTGGGGGAGTGTTTAAAATTAGATAACTGGTGCTTAACTGTTACCTGTGAGGAGATGAAGCAGAAGTACCAAGGAAGGAGAGGGGTAGATTTAAAAGCTATTTTTTTATTAAGAATTATAAAATATAGGTCTGATAAGTGTAGAAAAATGACTCTGCAGTGTTTTGGTAATGCCTCACAAGCTTTTGCTGCCCTTTGTCTCCACAGAGAGCTGACCAACAGGAACATTTAAATTATTCCATGACTAAAATCAGCTAAATGAGAGGGTGAAGTCATCACAGACAATGATTTCTATGAAAACATGTCCTGATGACATCTCTGCCTCAGCTTCTGTCCTGTTTTGGTGCTTGGCTGCATCTCCAGACACCTCTCAAAACTGCAAGGATAAGAAGAGTTTTCTTGCAGTGGAATGGAGAGAAAAGGCAATCAGATCCACTTCATTTGAAAGCCTGCTTCAATACATCAACAAATTACTTTTTTGTATAAATAAAATAATTTGTATAATAAAGAAATAAAATTTACTTATTTTATTCCCATTTTTGGGGAGGTACTAAATGGGCAATGCCATGCATGGAGTGCACATGCTTTGGGAGGGAGCTCGTGTTTTTCTCTCGTGTTTTTCTCTCATGTTTTTCTCTCGTGTTTTTCTCTCATGTTTTTCTCTCATGTTCTTCCCTCACCAGCAAATCAGAGCAGGATGGATTCCCCTGATGCTGTTAAATGCCTCAAACATCCATGTCCACCTTCCAGGAGAGCCCTGAGTGTGATGCAGCACAGCACAAAACACACAGGGCTTTCTGCTACTCTGCAAAAAGGATTTTTGTCCCATTCCCCATCCCTGGAGCTTTGCTGCTCCTCTAGAACACAGATGCAGAAAACCAGGCAGAAGCAGCAGTTTTTGCAGCAGTGTGATTTAATCCTGCTTTAATCACCTGAATGACAGAAGGGTTTATCTCTCCTTCTTGGAATAAATGATGTTACAGAGCTGTGGTTTCCACGTGCAGGATTTCAGAACCTTGGGAGCTTTATGGGTGTTTCAGCTCCTGAACATCTTTCTAAGCACTGATCTTGTGTTATCTGATCACAAACACTTGCACACCTGAAAACACAGGGAAGAGGGGAGATCGTTACTTATCCCACACCCATTTCTTGCTCTAATATGCTCACAACAGTTTTTAATCTGGTTTTCTTCTTGTGCTGCCACAAAATCATCTTCCAGACTGTTTCAGAAAGTAAAACCCATAAAATCCTGACAAAGAATCGCTCACTGGTAATTTTAACTATTGTTTGAGATCTCTTTTGTGAAAAGAGGGTAAAAAGTGGGAAGGGAAGGGAAGGGAAGGGAAGGGAAGGGAAGGGAAGGGAAGGGAAGGGAAGGGAAGGGAAGGGAAGGGAAGGAAAGGAAAGGAAAGGAAAGGAAAGGAAAGGAAAGGAAAGGAAAGGAAAGGAAAGGAAAGGAAAGGAAAGGAAAGGAAAGGAAAGGAAAGGAAAGGAAAGGAAAGGAAAGGAAAGGAAAGGAAAGGAAAGGAAAGGAAAGGAAAGGAAAGGAAAGGAAAGGAAAGGAAAGGAAAGGAAAGGAAAGGAAAGGAAAGGAAAGGAAAGGAAAGGAAAGGAAATCTGGGAAAATCAACACCTTGGCTTTCCCCAGTCTGAAACAATTTCAGCTTGGATCTTTAAGAGATCAGTTTGTTGGTGTTTCTGTCCTTTCCTCATTAACTGCTCTGGTTATTGAGTAACTCAGGCTGTACAGGATTCCTTCCCAGGAGGTTCCAGGCAGCCCAGTTGCTGTGACCTGCTTGGGGTAAGAGCACAGAGCAACTGGGACCTGCTGGGGCTCTCTGGAGAGCTCAGAGCTGAGAAGTGACACTGGGACTGGGAGAGTCCTTGGGAATGCAGATGTTGGAGAGGGGAAGGCTGTGGGAGCAGGAATGAGGAGGAATTGGTGTGTTTGAGGACACCTGCACAGGATTTGGGATAAATGTGATGGATGAGATTCGCTGTTTGCAATGGTTGTAAAAATTCAGTGTAATAAAGAAATAATGAAGGATCGAAAACTGTTGGAGAGTGCCCAAAGGAGGGACACAGAGCTGGGGAAGGGCTGAGGAAAAAAGAAATTCAGCAGCAAATCCCAAAGCCAAACAAGACCTGGATGTCCTGGAAATCAGCAGACATGCAGAGAACCAGACCAAGGTGCCCAAGTTGGGCTCTTCCAAGGCAGGAGCATCCCTTGGGATGTGCACAGCAACTGTTCCAGGCATCACAGCAGATCTGGCTCATCTCAGAGCACTGCAGAAAGGGCCTGGGGGTCCTGGTCAGTGCAAGTTGGATCTGAGTCCCTGCTGGGTCCTGGCAGCCCCAAGGGCCACCCTGTGCTGGGGGCACCAGGCCCAGGGAGGGATTGTCCCACTCTGCTCTGCCCTGGGGCAGCCTCAGCTCCAGTGCTGGGGGCACTTTGGGCACCACGGGATCAGAAGGACCCAGAGCTGTTGGAGAGTGCCCAGAGGAGGGACACGGAGCTGGGGAAGGGCTGAGGAGCAGCTGAGGGCGCTTGGCTGGTTCAGCTGCAGCCCAGGAGACTGAGGGGAGGCTCCTCGGGGGCTGCAGCTCCTCCCCAGGGCAGGCACAGGGGCAGGGGCTGAGCTCTGCTCTGGCACAGGGACAGGAGCCCAGCAAGGGCTGCAGCTGTGCCAGGCCTTGGCATGGAGCTCAGGGCAAGGTTCTGCCCCCCAAGGCTGCTGGGCACTGCCCAGGCTGCCCAGGGAATGGTGCCAAGGCTGCCAGAGCTGCAGGAGCTCCCAGGGGTGCTCAGGGTGGGAGTGTTGGGGTGGCTGTGCAGGGACAGGGCTGGATCAATGATCCCTGAGGGTCCCTTCCCACTGAGGACATTCCAGGTTCCATGGGCTGTCTGGTCTCTGAGCCTGTGTGGAGCTGGCTGTGCTGGCAGTGCAGGCAGTGGGGTCGTGTCTGTCACCCCTGGTGTCACCTGAACTCTCAGTGGCTGCTGCTGCCCAGGGTGCCAGAGCTGGACAGGGCTCTGAGCAGCCTGGGCTGGTGCAAGGTGGAACAAGATGGTCCCTAAGGTCTCTCCCAACCCAGACCAGCACTCCCAGGGTGCTCAGGGTGGGGTTCTTGGGGTGGCTGTGCAGGGATGGGGCTGAATTTGATCCCTGTGGGATCCAGCTCAGGATCTTTTGGGATTCTGTGACTCTTCCCTGTGTGCTGGAAGCAGCTGTGCCACAGCAGAGCTGGGCTGCTCACACTGTCAGGGCTCACTGCCCCCTCAATTAGGTAATTCCAGGGGCTGCAATGCCAAACTGGGAATGCAGCTGGAGCAACAACCCTGCTGCAGATTGCTCTGCCCCAGGAAGGGCACTCATGGCAAAAACCAGCTGGGGATGGCAACATCTCCAACTGCCTCAGCCATAATCCCGAAATTGTGACTCAGAGGCTTCTGTGCGAGGATTTCTGAATCAGTGTCCCTGCTAGAGTGGAAGTTGGGCAATCTCAGCAAAACTGCAGCTGGAACTAATCCCCCGTGGTGTTTAACACAAACCCAGCACAGGTTGCTTGGGCTTGTGCAGAGCTCTCCAGGCACTCAGCTGTGAAATGGAGTGATGGACCATGGAGGTGACAGGGATTCAAAGGGCAGAGCTGTTCCCAGTTCTCAGGGAAGAGGAAACAGCTGCAGCGCTGATTCTGCTCACACAGAGCCATTATAAGGAATTACAGCAGGATTACTACAGGAATAATAAATGCCATTATTGGAAATAATGAAATCTATCACCGAGTGCTGATGTGGCCCTGACACCCCCTGACACCTCCAGCCCCCAGCAGGAAAACCTTCCCACCACAACACACAAAGCAGGAATTGCTAAATCCCCTCTGATGTGCTCCGGATATTCCGGAATTGCAGCTCTCCCATTGTTCCAGGCTGGACTCTGGGCAATGCATTCAACAGAAGAGTTTCCCCTCCATAAATCAACACCCTGGAGGCTGAGGTGAGCACAAGCTCTGTTTATGTCATGTTCTGGGAGCTAAGGGCAGATTCCTACAGCAGGAAAAGGACTTTCTCCTCATCCCTTTCACTTTCCAGGACTCTCAGAATTTTTTTTCCCCAGGCTTCTCCTCTGAGCTGCAGACACTGTTCTATTTTTGTTTTTATTTTTGTTTTTATTTTGACTTTTTTTTTATTTGACACTTTGTTCCATCTTGGGTTATCCCAGCAGCTTCAGGACTTAAAAGGTGGGTGGAGATTTACACAATGATCCCTCTGCAAAGTGGAGCTGATCAATCCATTGTGCTCAGAACTCCTGGATGGGAATAATTTCAAGCAAATAAAAATAAGGGAGCAATAAAACACCCTAAGAAGTGGCCAAATGCAGCTCTGGTAGCTGCAGGCAATAAAACAGGTTGTGTTTTGGTGGCCACAGGTGTTGTGGCCCGAGATGATGAAGAAAAAAAGAAATGCAGCCATCTATAAGTTTTTTAATGGAAAACCATGATTTTTTAAAAACCATTACAATGTCTCTTTAGCAGTTTTATTTGGTACTATAAACACCTTTCCCCATTTAACTTACAAGGCACCCCTGCCTGCAAACACCAGCACTTACACCATTCTTTTGAGCTCTTTTTCCATACAAGATAAAATCCATTGCTCTGGATGTGGCTCTGCCTCGGTTTTCAGGCTGAAATTATCAGAAACGGCTCAGCCAAAGACTTGATTCCCAAACCCATGGGAATGATGACCTATTTAGCTTTTTGTGCATCTTTCCTGCTTTAAATTGGATTTTGAGGGCTGACCCTCACCCCCAAGGCATGAAGCTGCTTCCATCAGTCCCATCCAGAAGAGCAGTGGGGGTGTCCTGTTCCCAAATTCCCATCCTTTCCTTGGACTGTTCTTGTTGTGGGGCTGCACAAAGACCCAACACATCCCCAAGCCTCGGATTTCCGAGCTCTTGGTAGGAGATGGAAAGCAGAGGGGATGGCTTGGCTGGGACAGGGATTAGCCCAACTTCTGCTGTGTAAATAAGCAGAATTTACCTGCTTCTTAGTGAAGGCACAACAAAAAAGCCTTTTTTAGCCTAAAAGGTCATCACTGTCAACAATTCCCTACCCCTAGTCGCCAGCTGATCCATTAACCAACTTTTCCCCATCCTTAAGCCCCTATAAAGCCACGATCCAACCATTCCCCATCCCTATTCCCCTATAAATCCATGATCCAACCATACCCCATTCCTATTCCCCTGTAAATCCATGATCCAACCATTCCCCATCCCTATTCCCTTATAATCCACAATCCAACCATTCCCCATCCCTATTCCCCTGTAAATCCATAAACCAACCCTTCCTCTTCCCTATTCCACTATAAATCCATGAATCAACTATTCCCCATCCCTATTCCCCTATTAACCCATAAACCATCCATTCCTTATCCCTTTTCCACTATAAATCCATAAACTCACTGTTACCCATCCCTATTCCCTTGTAAAAGCTTGACCTAACTATTCCCCATCCCTATTCCCTTATAAATCTATAAACCAACTATTTCTCATCCTTATTCCACCCTAAACCCACAAACTAACTACTCCCCATCCCTATTCCCCTATAAATCCATAAACCACAGTGAGGCCAAAGGGAACCAGTCCAAACAAAACCAGCTCACAACTCCAGAACCCGACTTTTCAGGGACCTACCCCACTACTTGTGGTGGGTTTATTATTAATTTTTAATTAAAACTTTCCCTCAGCACCGAGCTCCGTGCGAAGCCCTGAGGGTGCGATGCCCCCGGGGGTCCCACAGGTGATCATGCGGCCGCCCCTCCGCTGCTTCCAGCCCCAGGGCTGCACCCTACGGACGTGCCCGTGTTTTTCCATGACTCTTCACGTCTCTCCCTCCCTGTGCTCTCTCACACCCCGCTCCTCCCCCGGCCCCCCCGGTTACCTCAGCCGGGCGGGGCGCGGGCGCGGGACTCGAACCGGTGGCTCCGAGGGCAGTGAGGGGTTGCGGAGCGCCCGCCGGCCGATGCCCCGCCAGGCTCCGCCCCGCCCGCGGCGCGCGCAGCCAATCACGCGCCGCTACCCCCCGCCCCCCGTGAGGCACCCCCAGCCGATGTCCCGCCTCCCGCGCTCTGCTCAGCCAATAAACAGCGAGATATTTAAATAGACATCTAAACTGCTCAATAAAAGCCGTTTCCTCGTGCGAGGGCGTGGCACGCGCTGAGGGGCGCGGTCTATTAGGGGGCGTGACAGACGAGGGTATATAAGGAGGCAGTGGGGCCGCGGTGCCATTTTGTGTAGCAGCGCCTGGGGAGCGGGGGGCGGAGGCGGCGGAGGGTTTCGGGGTTCGGACCAGAGCGGCCGGATGGTGAAATCCTCCCTGCAACGGATACTCAACAGCCACTGCTTCGCTAGAGAGAAAGAGGGGAATAAAAGCACCATCATGCCCGCTGTGCTGAGCCTCAGTACCGGACAGAGCAGGTGAGGCGCCGCGGCCTCCCTCAGCCTCGCACCGCTGGGCCCTCGCTGCCTCCTTCCTCTTCCTCATCCTCGTTGTCGCCTCCCTGGTGGCCGGAGAGGGGCGGGGAGCGCTGCGTGGCCGGCGGGGGAGGGGCGGCCTGGCCTCGGCCCCGCGGGGAAAGGCGGCACGGGAGGGTAGAAAAAGCACAAAATAAAGGAAATTTTAAGGCCCCAACGCTGTCCCAGCCCTGGGAGGGACCCCCGAGGGCAACCCCGGGTTGGGGGAGGCTCCGGGCAAGGCTTGGGGGTGGGGAAGGGGGGGGCGGGCGAGGGGAAAACAATAATTAGGCAAAGATATTGAAGGATTGAAGGCTGTTATCCCCTTATGTAACCGTGGATACTCCGCAAAACGAATCGAGGGTAAGAGTGTTACGAGAGCTGGTGGTTAAAAAACTGAACCGAAAGATTAAAACACCCCCCACAGGTGCTGGGAAGAAAGAAAAAACCTGAATTAAGGTGGCTGGTGTGGAGCGGTGGATGCTCAGGACATCGATCTGCCCTTTCCACCTCGTGTGTGGACTGTGGAAAGAGTTCTTTAACCGTTTTTATATTTAACTGCGAGCTAAAGATTGTTTTTTTCCTCCCTAAGAGCACGTAAACATCACTAAAATATATTTATGGCTGCAAACCTTCCTTCTGCACCACCTTTTTGGGGTAAAAATGTGAAATTATTGGAGATTGCCACAGCACACCTTTGGAAAAGGTTTTTAAAGGTTTATTTGTTAGGGAAATTAAAAATGTGTAGTTCACAGTCATTCTCAGATAAAATAAATAATGTTGATATTAAAGAAAAACATCTCTTTCAAAGAGCTTAAAATAATGGTTTGGATACTAATTTAATTAAAACAGCGCATTCAGTTAGCGCGGATTTTGTATTTTTAATAAAACTTCGCAGTTGTTACCCTTGCTTCATATTAAAATAGAAATATAATTTATCTTCCAGCACATAATATTTAACTTCTCTGCCCATTCCCAGCCTTTTTAATACGGATTATTCATCACAAGTTTCAAGCTCATTAAAAAAAAAATCCAAAAAAAAAAAAGAAATTAAAAAAACCCCCAAACCAATCCAAACCCCGCAAGTCGGGAGCAAAATGGTGGATTATTTTGTAGCTGTTTATTCGGATTTGCAAATGGCTGCAGTGGCTGCTGCTGGCACCCGGAGACAGGACGATTGTGAAAATTCCCCCAAGGGCCTCGATTGCTGCATCTGCTGAGATGACGCAACTCAAGAGTGGAGCCTGCGGGTGAAGGATGGTGCAGAGGGAGGGGCCAGCGCTGCTCTGCCACGGGAGGAGTGAAACAGCCTTGAAAAGGATGGGGAGAAACTTAAAAATATCCCTGGCACCTTCAGAAATACGGTGTTTTTCTCCTCCTTGTGGGATCGCTCTGAGGAGTTCAGTGGGAAGAGGTTTGGAGGTTTTGCAGAGGTTCAGGTGTGGCCTCAGCTCAAGCAGAGAATTGTGGAGGTGGAGATGATTCCTTGGAATTTCCTGGTGGGGAATATCCCAGGGAAAAAAGTGATCCCTGCCTTGCTGGGATCAGAGCAAGGAGAGCAGAAAGCAGCAAATTCCTGCAGGAATGTTCTTTTCCTGAGCTCACAACAGGTCTGCCTGGCACAGAAACTCACTCAGCCTGAGTATTTTTCATCTCCAAGTGAATCTTCACTCAAAATACTGCAGTGGCAGCTCCCTGGGCACTGTCCTGCTGTGGAGCTTCCTTTGTCTTCCCACTTGAAATATTCCTTTGGCTTAGGTTTGGGTTTTTTAACCCTGTTTAAATCCTGCAGGTGCCAGGGCTTTGTCCAAGCCTGTGTAACCGTGTTCCCTTTGCAGTTCCAGGGTTCCCTTCAATTGCTGTAGTAACCTGGGTCCGGGGCCTCGGTGGTGCTCCTGATGTCCCTCACCCACCCCTGAAGATCCCAGGTGGGCGAGGGAATAGTCAGAGGGATCACAATCTTTCAGCTAATTTATTTTATTCGGTGAGTATGAGGTGCAAACAGCTTGATAACGTTCAATCCTTCCTCTGAAAATGAGCAGGAAAATGACTCTGCTCTTGTCCCTGCTGCAGGATAATCGGCTGAATGTCACAGAAGAACTAACACCTAACAACAGGACAAGAATTCTCAATGTCCAGTCAAGGCTTACAGATGCCAAACACATCAGTTGGAGAGCAGTGCTGAACAACAACAACCTCTACATTGAAATTCCCAGTGGTGCTCTGCCTGAGGGGAGCAAGGACAGGTGGGTCAGGGAAATCTTGGCTGTGGGAGAACACTTTGCTTTTTGTATTTTTAAAGTTTAATTTTGAGTTTTGATGCTCTCTTGTGAGCCTGGTTTCAGGGCTGCTGGAAGAATCAGTCTGGGATTTCAGGCTGGTTTAGGCAGTGAGATTTCCAGGCTGTTTGAGTGTGTCACTGCAGCTCCTTCAGCTTTTTCTGTGCCACTGAGGAGTCCTGCCCTCAAGTTCTGCCTGGGCTTCAGGGATCTGGTGGTGTGAGGCTCCAACCTGTGCCTCTTCCTTAGCAATTCCTGTGTGGATTGGCTCTCAGGGCCTTGAAATTCTCTGTGAAGAAGCACTGCCAGAGCTCAAACAATCAGAGTGGGATTGCTGGGGTGCCTGTGCAGGGCCAGGGCTTGGCCTGGATGATCCCTGTGGGTCCCTCCCATCCCAGGACATTCCCTGTGGATCCCTCCATCCCAGCACAATCCTTAAATGATCCCTGTGGTTCCTCCCATCCCAGGACATTCCCTTTAGGTCCCTCGATCCCAGAACATCCCTGGATGATCCCTGTGAGTCCCTCCCATTCCAGGGCATTCCCTGTGGGTCCCTCCATCCCAGAACATTCCCTGTGGTTCCTCCCATCCCAGGAAATTCCCTGTGGATCTCTCCCATCCCAGGACATTCCCTGGATGATCCCTGTAGGTCCCTCAATCCCAGGACATTCCCTTTGGGTCCCTCCATCCCAGAACATCCCTGGATGGTCCCTGTGGTTCCTCCCATCCCAGGAAATTCCCTGTGGGTCCCTCCCATCCCAGGGCATTCCCTGGGCACTGAACCCCTGCTGTTCCTCTTGCAGTTTTGCAGTTCTTCTCGAGTTTGCTGAAGAACAACTCCGAGTTGAGCACGTGTTCATCTGTTTCCACAAGAACAGAGATGACAGAGGTGGGTGTTCCCTGCACCTCCAGACACACAAAATGCCTTCTGGTGGAAATTTAAAAGTTTTTTTTCATTATCCCATGGGTGAAATGTGTTTACTGCTTTGTTTTCTAGCTGCACTGCTCCGTACTTTCAGCTTTTTGGGCTTTGAGATTGTGAGACCAGGGCATCCCCTTGTCCCCAAGAGACCAGATGCTTGCTTCATGGCCTACACGTTTGAGAGAGACTCAGCAGAAGAAGACTAGATTGCAATGTTTGCCTCTTTAGAGCTTTCTTGTTGTCTATAAAAGATGATTCTGTAGAAATTTTGTCAACATCTTATTCCAGTCTATCTTAACTCTTGTGTGACCCAGCTGCTTTGGTGGTGAGATGTTGAAAATTTCAGACTCCACATCTTTCTCTGGATTTTGTGCGCATGTCGTGGTTGTGCAAAAAAATAAATGCTCCCTCCAAATTTAGCAGTATATTTCTTGAAGTTTAATATTGTGTTTGTGATACTGAAGTATTTGCTTTAATTCTAAATAAAAATTTATATTTTACTTTTTTTATTGCTGGTTTTAAGCTGTTTAAAGACTTGCACTCTTGAAGAGGTGGCTCTGGAACTGCCCCAACCATTAAAGTTGCAGGTGTGGAAAGGCTTTGCTTGTTCTTTGCTTGACTGGAACTCATGGGTGTGCTCTGACCAAACTTGGAATAAGCCAGAAATCCTGGAAAACTCTAGTTTTAGTGAGTAATTAGCAGATGTGGTAATTAGGAGCAGTGCTTGCCTGCTTGCCAGTGTTTTATGGGATATTCAGGGTGTGATTTCATTGGGAAGTCTCAACCCATGGTTGCTTTAAATCCCAAATATGCATCTTAAATACCTGGAATTTTATGGTGTTCCTGTAACAGTGCAGCCTTCCCGGTGTGTGCAGGTGACTCCAGGAACTGTGGCTGTGAGCTGGGAAGGTTTGTGGCACTCCTGCAGCTCAGTGGTATCACCAGGGATTCTTGGGATTGAAGGGTGAGGAGGGGGCTGTGCTGGGGTGAAAGGGACTCCTTGGGATGCTGGAATTAACAAACCTTAAACTGAAGTTAAAACAAATAAATCTCCAAAGGGGCTAAGCTTTAAAGTGTGGTATTTCCATGTTTTTCCATACTTGAAGGTTTGTTTGGAGCTGATCAATCTTTTCTCTATAAAACATTGGAGCAGGGAATTCTTGGGATGCGTTTATTTCCCCAGATTCTGCTGGGTGTGAGTAGAAGTCTCTGAGTGAGGCCCTAAAGTTTCCCCCACAGCCCCATCCCTGGCTCAGCAGTGCTGGGATCCCATGGAATACACTGAAATATTCCCTGAAACTCAGAGATGCAGCACAGAGTGACCTGGGGTGTGTGAGCAGTGATGGTGCAAAGTGGGCTCGTTAAAAATGGCTCTTCCCAATTCTCTCCTGGCCCTACAGTTGTGCTGGTCCTGGAGGGAGTTTTGGAAGGCCAATGACAGTGTGAAACTACCCAAAGCTGGGCTGGGAGAGGCTTGGCATGGAGCTCAGGGCAAGGTTCTGCCCCCCGAGGCTGCCGGGCACTGCCCAGGGAATGGTGCCAAGGTTGCCAGAGCTGCAGGAGCTCCCAGGGCTGCTCAGGGTGGGGTTGTTGGGAGCACTGATGATCCCTGAGGGTCCCTTCCCACTCAGGATATTCCAGAATTTCATAGTGATGGCATGATCAGGGGAGGGTGTCCTTGTTTTTCTCAACAGGCTGGCACAGGGCTGCTCTGGTTATCTGGAAAAATCCCTGTTTTCCTCTGACACATGGTACCTGTGCCATGTTCTGCTCTCCACAAGAACAGGCGTGTGGAATGTGCCTGGTCCTGCCTCCATGGGATGTTTTGGGGATTTTGGATGCTCCTGGCAGAAGGGGAGGGGGTCACCCACGCTGCAAACCAGAACTGGGGGGCTGAGCAGGAGCCAGGGCAGCGGGTTGGGCTTTGTCTGCCCGGGATGAGCAGCTGTGCCCTGGCCTTTACTGCCCTCTGGTAGCCACGGCAAATACTGCAGGAGGCACAGGGACAGCGGGGCTGGGCTCTCCCGGGACACCTGCAATGAGATCTGAGCCCCGTTTCTGTGCCAGGCTCGATGGGGTCCAGCCTGGGCAGGGAGAGGCTGCACTGGGGGATTTGGGTGCTGCAAACCAACCATGGGACTGAGCTGTTCTCTGGAGGGTCCCAGCTCTGGTTTGATTTTGGTTTTGGAGCTCAGGGACTCTCCCCAGGGTCCCACCTCTGGTTTATTTCTGTGTTTTGGAGCTCAGGGACTCTCTGCAGGCTCTCAGCTCTGGTTTATTTTTGGTTTTTTGGAGCTCAGGGGCTCCTAGGAGGAATCCTCCCCACTCCAGCCATGCCCCAGGCTTGGGTAACTGCCCTGGGGAGCCACTGCCACATCCATGGGCACAGCAGCTGTGGGAGGCTCTGTCCCACTGCTGTCAGGTGATGGAGTCACTGAATCATGGAATTGTTCAGGTTGGAAAAGTCTCCTCAGACCACTGAGCCTGACCATGACCCCATCACCCCTAAGCCATGTCCCCAAGTGCCACATCCCCACTTGGAACACTCCCAGGGATGGTGACTCCAGCACCTGGGCAGCCTGTGCTGATGCCTGAGCACTCTTTCAGTGAGGGAATTTTCCTGATACCCAGCCTAGATGGCTGGGAGTGGATCAATAATTGCTGAGGAATAATTTAAATAACCTTCACCATGCTGGTCCCTGGACATCTGCATGGATTTGGGGACTGGGTCCAGATCCCACGTGCTGCCAAGTGTTTCACAGCAAGGAAAAGATGCCACAGCCCTGCCTTGGTGCCCATGAACTCACCTGAGCTGTTCACCAGAGCCCATGGAGGCTGTTCTGGGTAATCACCACCATCCAGGACAGTTTGGCTTTGTGTTTCCCTCTGGATCCATCCCTGGAGTGTGTAATGCTGGCAGAGAAGCACATAAAGGAGCAGTGTTTGAGAGGCTTGGCTTCAGGTTTTATTGAAGCTGTATTTTTCCCTTTAAAATGTCATTTTTATTAGTGACTGTGCCACAAATTGTCTCTGGGAGGCACAGGCTGAAGGAGCTTTTGTTTCTCGGGGTGAGCTGTGATGGGTGGCTTTGAGTGTAATTTAAAACAGCAAAAACCTGCTGGCTGCAAAAAGGCTCTGAGGGGGTTTTGTTCAAAGTCTGAACCCCATAAACTTTATTTGAGATTATCAGTCACTAAATTGATGCCTGGGACTCCCATCCAGCTGCCTTTCCTCAGGTGCTCTGATAAACCAGACTTAGAGCATCAAGCAAAAATGGTTTGAGGGTATAAACCCTGTGGTTTTACACACTTCATCATCCATGGGCTTGGGTTTGTAGAGCTTTCCCAGTGAAGACCTATTGAGATTTCTCAGGAACTGGTGGATTTCATAGAATCATGGAATGATTTGGGCTGAGAGGACCCTAAAAATAATTTAGTTTCAACTCCCCTGCCATGGGCAGGGACAGGTTTGGGCAGGGACAGGTTTGGCTGGGCCCTCGTGAGCTTTAGGAGACCTTTGGGTGGGCTGAACTGGAGGTGGTTTAGGGAGCATAGAGAACCTGGGTGACCTGGTAAAGGGTGTGCTCAGCGGCCCCCTGGAAGTATTGGCAGCACAGCCACTCCTCCAGGCCAGGCCTGACCCCAGCCCCAGCCGAGTTCTCTGCAAACCTCAGCAGCAGCAGAGCCCTCTTGACCTGCAGCCAGC
This sequence comes from Zonotrichia albicollis, assembly GCF_047830755.1. Classification (NCBI taxonomy): domain Eukaryota; kingdom Metazoa; phylum Chordata; class Aves; order Passeriformes; family Passerellidae; genus Zonotrichia; species Zonotrichia albicollis. The sequence continues at coordinate 2,812,391 of NC_133847.1, forward strand.
TCTGGAGCAGCTCCAGGCTCTTCCTGCTCCTGGCAAAGAGCTCCTGGCGTGGTCCCCAGAGCAGCACCTGCAGGATGGCCCTGGCCTGCAGGATGGACACCCTCTGGTGAGGATCCCTGTGCAGCAGCAGTGAGGCCAAGCGCTTCAGTCCTGCTGAGTAGATGGACAGCGAGGGGATTTCGGGGAGCCTTTTGCTTCTAAAGTCCAAAATGTTCTCCAGGGAGATGTCCACGTGCAAGATCTGGTAGATCAGCCTGCCCAAGTTCAGCTCAGCTGCTGTTGGAGTGGAGGGTGCAGCCAGAGCGTGGCTCCAGTCCAGTTCCTGGCTGCTGGAACAAGGTCTCTGCTTCTCCTGCACCTTGAAGAAGCTGCTGATGAGCAGCCGAGGAAGGGACAGTCCTGGCAGCTCCTTCTGCCTCTCGGGGGGACATGGGCACTGCACCAGCAGCAGGTTCTCAGGGCACAGGTCCCCCTGGACCACGTTCTGCTCCTGGAGGTGCTCCAGCCCCATGCACAGCTGCAGCAGCAGGAGGCAGCCCAGGCGCTCGTAGTGCCCGGGGCTGCTCCTGTGCAGAGCGCGGGAGCCCTTCACAAACTCTGCCAGGGTCTGCTGGGGAACCTCGGCACAAAGCAGCACCTGCAGGAGGGGCTGGGGGGCAGGACAGGCTGGATGCTCTCTGGAAGGGCTCTGTGCTCCAGGGATTGCTGGCAGCAGCAGCTCCCGGGGGAGGCGGTCGGTGAAGCGGCCGAGCAGGCGCTGGATGCTGCAGTGGGTGCCCAGGGAGCTCTGCACGGCCAGGCTGGAGCAGCACGGCTTGGGGACCTGCAGGGACACACAGGACAGGGCCAGCTGTGCAAGGACAGCTGTCCTGGGCTTGGGACACCCTGCCAGCTCAGGGCCACCAGCCCTGCTGTGACCCACATGTGGTGCTACACACTCTGAACCAACCAGGAATGGAGCCAGAACTGGGACACTACGAGGTCCCCCTGCACCCTCTGAACACCTCAGGAATGGAGCCAGAGCTGGGATATGACAGTGGTGCACAGGCTGGGCTCTCCTCCTGCTCTCCTAGGCAGCCAGCTCTGCTCCAGCCTCTCCTCTGGCTGAGTTAGCAGGACATGTCCTCCATCAGGGCCATTTTTGATGTGTCCCTTGGCCACCCCAGGCTGGAGCAGCAGGGACACACAGGACAGGGCCAGCTGTTCAAGGACAGAGCCTTGTCCCTGGCTGGGCCACCCTGCCAGCCCTGCTGTGACCCACACATGGTGCTGGGATCCCCCTGCACCCTCTGAACCCAGAAACGAAGCCAGAGCTGGGACATGAGGGTGGTGCAGCCCCCAGATGATCTGGGCTCTCATCCTCCTCTCCTGGGCAGCCAGCTCTGCTCCAGCCTCTCCTCTGCATGTGCTGGCCCCTCTAACTGAGTTAGCAGGACCTGTCCCCCAGCAGGGCCGTTTTTGACATGTCCCTTGTCCCCAGGGGAAGTGTCACCCTCACCAGCCAGCCCCTGCCAGCAGCACTGTGTCATCCAGCAATGCAGAAGTGGCTGCAGGAAGGGGAAGTGGCCCCAGTGTCGTGTTCCGTGGATAAACCAACGCTCCTGGATCTCCTGGCTCCCTCTGCACCACCCAGACCCCTCACCCCGATCCCCCCTTACCTTGGCTGCCAACTGCAGCTGGCTGTGCTGGAAGGTGAAGCCCACCCTGAAGTACCAGGCGTCCCCGCTCTGGCAGCAGGGCTGGGGGTCCAGGACACCGAGGGCTGCCCAGCGCTTGCCCAGCAGCTCTGCCTCCAGCAGCTGCTGCCTCTCCTCGGGCCCCAGCAGCTCCTCCTGCAGCAGAGCCGAGAGCCGGGCCAGGGCGGCCTCCTGGCACCCCAAAACCACCCCAGAGACCCCGGCTGGGCTCTCCAGGAGCTGCCCCAGCTCCCCATCCCCTGTGCCGAATGTCAGCTCCTTCAGGCTGATCGAAGGGGCTTTCTGGGGGCTGCTTGGGGCCAGCGGCTCCAGCAGGCTTTGGGATTTGTTCAGGGGCTTCTTGGAGGGTCTGTCCCGGGGGGGAGCCCCCTGTGCTGCGGGGATGCTGTACAGGATGCTGCCGGCCCGAGGCTCGGGGTCGTCATGGGATGATGCGGGCGCCGGGAGGGACTCGGCTCGCTGGAGCTGCTTTTTGGGCAGGGGGGGAGGCAGCGGGTCCGGCTGGGCCCGGGGGAGGGGTCTCACAGCGCCCTCCCCTCGGCTGGCCTTGCGGGGAACGAGGTGGGCACGCAGCTCTCCTGGGGAGGGACGGACAGTGACAGGACAGACGGGACAGACGGGACAGAGGAGAGGAGTGGGGTGGGATGGGATGGGGTGGGATAGGATGAGATGGGATCCATGGGATGGGATGGGATGGGATCCATGGGATGGGATGGGATGGGATCCATGGGATGGGATGGGATGGGGTGAGGTGGGGTGGGATGGGGTGAGGTGAAATAGGGTGGGTGGGATGGGGTGGATGGGGTTGGATGGGATGGGGTGGTATGGTATGGGAGTACAGCACGTTGTTCTTTGCCCCCTGCATATTTCCAGCCCCAAAGCCACACCAGCACCAGCCAGAAGGGTGACACGAGGAGGGGGGAGGACAGGGCCAGCAGCGCCACTGCCCGAGGTGACACCGTAGTGTCACAGCAGGGGCACGGCAGGGTCAGGGGGTCACTCACCCACGTTGCTGTAGATGAGGGCCGAGCTGGGGCAGCGAGGGGGGCACCCCCCCGGCGTGTCCGGCATGGGGGTGGCGGCTCCGGGGGCAGCCGGGTCCGGGCTGGCACTGCAGAGCACCGAGCTGGCCCTGCACGGGCCGGGACAGCGTCACCCCCAGCTCCCGCTGCCCCCGGGGCCGGCCCAGGGGAGGAACACACAAAAAAGGGGAAGCAGCGGCCTGGGGAGCCTTAGCGGGGCGGTTTTGGGGATAAACACGGGGAGTTTGGTGGCCCAGTGACCCCAGTTGTCACGCTGGGAAATCCTGGGGGTGGGAGATGCCCCAGGAGCTCCACACGCATGGGACACACCCAGGTGTGCCCAGGGCCTGATGTGGCACCGGTGGTCCCTGCTGGGTGACCCCAGGGGGGGCACAGCGCTGGTAGAGGAGTGGGATAAGAGCAGGAAAGGCCTTTGAGACCCCCCAGCCAAGCCTGGGGGCAGGACAGGGGTCCGGGCATGGGGAGGGGGCCCGAAGGAGGAGGGCACTGGGATGGAGCCGCTGGTTTCACTTCCCCATCCCGGCGCTGGGCTCTGACTCTGCCACCAGCGATACCGAAACCACACTGGCTTTGTATAAACCTCCCTGTTCTGCTGGAATATCCAAAGCTCAGCTCTGTCTGAACAATCCCAGCTGGTGCCCCCAACTCCCCAGACCCCACAAAGCGCTGACTTGGGGCAGCGGCCGTGCTGAGAGCAGCTCCTTCCCCTTTGCAGAGCTCTGGGTACCTGTGAGGTGTCCCTGGGGGCAGGGAGGTCCCGCGGGGCTCCAGCTGCACATCCCGGAGCCGCAGCAGCTCCCGGTGCCCATCCCAGCCCCTCCTGGTGCTGCCCATGGCGCTCGGGGCTCCCCTTGTGCTGCCTCCTGGGCGGGCAGGATGTGCTTTCAAAACCTATGCTGGGCTCGGCTCAAGGAAGCTGGGCTTGGTTCATCTGGGCTTGGCTCAGCTGGGTTTGGTTCAGCCAGGCTTAGTTCAGTCGGATTTGGCTCAGCCAGGTTTGGCTCAGCCAGGTTTGGTTCAGCTGGGTTTGGCCTCGCTCCCCCGCAGCCCCCAGAGCCCCCTGGCACTGCCCCGGTGTCACAGACATCTTTTATGGAAAATCCTTTCCTTAGGATTTTTCCTCCTGAGAAGCTGAGAGGCCTCAGGAACAAAATGTAAACATTGATTATCTGCTGCTGTGGAATGCTGCGGGTGCATCTGTGATTGGTCTCATGTGGTTGTTTCTAATTAATGGCCAATCACAGTCAGCTGGCTCAAACTCTCTGTCCCAGCCACAAACCTTTGTTATTCCTTCCTTCTTAATCTATTCTTATTTAGCCTTCTCATGAAACCTTTTCTTCTATTCTTTTAGTATAGTTTTAATATAATCTATATCATAAAATAATAAATCAGCCTTCTGAAACATGGAGTCAGATCCTCATCTCTTCCCTCATCCTCACACCCCTGTGAGCACGGTCACACCCCGGCCCTGGTCACTGTGTCACCGTCAGTGCCACCTGTGGGTTTGTGTCCCTCCAGCTGCTCCTCCTTCCTGGATGGCTCCAGGGATGGCTTTAAGGGTGGCAGCTGCTCTGAAGATGGGATTGACCCCCCCAAACCCCCCCTCAATTAATTCCTCCTACATAATTAAACCCCCTTCCTCTGGGTTACTACTCTGGGTGGGTTGGCAAGGAGAAATATTTTCATTTTCTTCCATGAACTGAGGTTGTGGGTTGAGTTCCTGTCATAGTTGGAGCTGATGATCCCTGTGCTTCTCTTCCAACTCAGAATATTTTTTGATCTTGTGATCTGTCTTTTTGCTGGGACTTCCTGCAGCCATTGCACAAGAGGAGCCCAGCCCTTGGGAAAAAAACCCTTTTTTGTTTGTTTGGTGTTTTTTTGTTGTTGTTTTGGTTTTTGGTTTTTTTTTGTGTTTTTCTTCTTTTTTTTTGTCTGCCAGAGCTTTACAGATGCTCAAAGTGCACCAAGTGACCAACTCAGCTGGAAAAAAAATCCTCCCATTGGTGTATTGGTGTTTGTCTCCTCTAGGAAGAAGTCACTTTTTAAACACTCTAAATCCCAAATATTTAAATATTTCCTCCCTCCTACTCACTCTTTGAGTCACCAGCAGTGCCACAGTGGGTGCTGTGGGAAGGGATCTGCAGGGATTTCTCCTGGGGGCAGCGGGGTTGGGATGAGCAGCCTTTGGGAAATGTGGGTTTCCATGAGGAAAACAGAAAATTTCGCTTCTTGAGCCCAAGAGCAGCAGGGCCCTGGGTCCAGGCACCTTTGTAGGGATTTGAGGGCTGGGATGGAGCTCAGGGGGTGCTGGGAGCCTGCAGCCACCCCTGTGAGGAGCCCACAGCTCCCTCCCTTGTATTTATTTCTGTATTTCCCAGGGCTGTTGCTGTTGGCTGGGGCTGGGGCCGTTTCTGGGTGCTGAGGCCGTGTGTGAGCGCTGATAAAAAACCCTGTGGGGCTGAGTCACGCTTGGGTCCAGCTCAGAGAGGAGGAGCAGGGCTCTGGGAGGGGACAATCTGCACCGCCCACCCCACTTTGCACCAGCAACCCAGACTGGTTGGGGTTGGAAGGACCTCAGAGCCCATCCAGTGCCAGCCCTGCCATGGACAGGGACACTTCCACTGTCCCAGGCTGCTCCCAGCCCTGCCCAGCCTGGCCTTGGGCACTGCCAGGGATCCAGGGGCAGCCCCAGCTGCTCTGGGCACCTGTGCCAGGGCCTGCCCACCCTGCCAGTGTTAGAAGCATCACCGTTTTCCCCTAATGAATAAAATTACCTTTAAGAAGTACTAAAAAATGGTAGGAATAAAATGACAGAATTCCTGCCATCCTGTGACCCTGCCAAGCTAGAGAGAGGTGGCCAGGGAAAGAGGGGCAGCCAGGAATTGCCTTTTAGATGTGAAATTCCTCATTTGTCTTACTCCAGCCAAGTTTTTGCCAAGTCTAAAAGCCACCCAAGCCTTTAACAAGGATGCTTGTTTCCTGTTGCCAACCTCTGCACGACTGTGTAAAATTCTGATTTAGTGGAGCATCTGTGAATCCTTTGGTGGGTTCTGCTGCATGTTCCAGGTGGATAAATCAGCTGCAGGACACAGCCCTGGTGGCACTGATGGCACTGACAGCATTTGCAGATTCTGGTGCAGGAGCTGCTGAGCCCTTTTCCCCCTGGATTTTGGGACTGATGCAGGGAAGCTTTTCTTAGCTCCAGCCTTTTTGCTTTGTAAGGAAATTGATTTCTCTTCCCAGTGGGAGATAGGATCTTTAATTGCAGCTGCTGGAAAATGGCATTTTTCTAATTGTCTTTATTCTTTTTGCTGGTTTTTTGTCCATGACATTGTTCAGCAGCCCGAGGGTGCTGTGGAGATTCTCCCAGCCCAGCTCAGGGCTGATCCCTGGGGCTCTGAACCCACCCGGGGGCTCTCTCAGCATCTCCATCCTGCACCATCCCCACAAAAGGAGCAGGGGGTTCAGTCCTGCCTCCCACACCCTCGGGCACAGGCAGGGGCTGTAACCTCCACCCTTCACCTCCTGTGCCACGAAACTCATCTTGAAGCAGGAAATGAGAGAAAAACCCCAATTTCCTCCTTCCTCTCACGTCAGATCTCTCTCGTGGGGGCTGCAGCGTCACGGTTAATTTGGCAACCAGGGCCACCCCCTGTGTGTGGTGGGGAGGGAGTGGGAGCCCCCAACACCCCAGGGAGTTTTTGGGAGCTGGAATTCCAGGCTGGAGCGACCCAGGGCTCGTTTCTCCAGCAGATGGAGGCATTGCTTTGTTGCCACATTTCCCTTCAGCGAGAAAAGCGAGGCACAATTCTTCCCAAGAATTTCTGAGATTCTCATTCTCTGAACCTCAGAGAAAGGAAAAACACAATTCTTATCACTTGCTGCGCCTGTGTTGTGCGCAAGCAGAATACAATATTGTCCTAGGGTGATGTTATGATGTTGTATCTCTTCTGTTTATGCTGAATATCATGTTCTGTGCTTTAAAGACTGGCTCTGAAGAGTGAAAGTTTTGTTTTGTTTGGTTATCAGCTGCTCCCCCATGGCTGGCAGGACACAGAGACAGGGCAGTACATGGTGCTGCTTTTGCTTTGCTCTTGCTTTTATTTCTGTTTTGCTCCTGCTTTTTGCTTCTGCTCATTAGTTAGTTTAGCTAAGCAATCTGAGTTTTCCCTGGACTGTTTCTCCTTTCCCTTTTTTGGAACCACTCGAGCCTGCTCTGGACTGGGACCTGGGGAACACCAAGAGTTTGCACCTTGTGGCTGCAGCAGCTGCCCCAGCACAGGACAGACTGAGAACAGAGCGACCACCCCCAAGAGAGACTTTCTGAATTTGTCATCTTTTTCAGAGTGGTGACAGAGTGGTGTCATCTGATATTGTTCATTCTGTGTGCTGGGGGTGCTGTGCCTGTTAAATAAACAGGTTCTTTCCACTTCTCTCCAAGGAATCCTTCCCAAACCAGCTGGGGGAAAGAGCTGCGTGGGTTTGCTTTCTGGAGGGGCCCCTTTGGAAGTTTTCTCCCAAATTTGCCCTAAACCAGGACAAATATAGAGATTATTTATCCAAAGTGAAGATGTTTTGTTTCCTTGGCCTATCAGGCACAATTGTGTGTGCATGTTGGGACTGTGAGCTAAGAGTCACGAGATTCTTGGCAGTGTAAACAGTTGTGTGCACAGTGAGTGCTTGGCAGATTGAGTTTAGATAAAATGTATATAGTACAGTTGTTCCAGATTGCAAGACAAGATGTACTCTATTACCATCTGTATGGCAGTTGGCTTCTGCTCAGTGGGCAGTTTTCTTTATCTCTTCCACAATCACTCCTCCCTCAGGAGGGGACATCTGCTGATAACAGCCATTGAATGTCCCTGCATGGCTGATAAGAACTACAGCATCCCACTGGGAGATGTGAGCCCAGAGGGAGGAGCCAAGCATTCCTGCCTGGATACAATCTGGAGATTCTGGAACACCAGCACAGCTTCTCACTCGATTTCCCAGAGGAGCAGCTGCTGCCTCTGCCACTGGATCCTCAGAGGAAGAGACTGCACCTTTCTCCAGGATCCCTGCTCCAGCAGAACCAGCCCTGACACTGCAGGAGGGCTGAGCCACAATTCCAATGGGACTGCTGCCAACACCCTGACCCACAGGGTGTCAGGTTGGGTCCTGACTCTGTCAGTTTTGTTCTAGTGTACTGCACTGTTTATTTTATCCTTTAATTTTCTTTCCTATTAAAGAACTGTTATTCCTGCTCCCATAATTTTTGTTGCCTGAGAGCCCCTTAATTTAAAATTTACAGCAATCACGAGGGGTGGGGAGGGTTTGCATTCTCCATTTCAGGGGAGGGTCCTACCTTCCTAAGCAGACACCTGGCTTTCCAAACCAAGATAATAGTATAATAAAGTAATTAATTAACCCTCTGACATCCACAAAATTCTCCTCATCATTCTGTCTTCATTGGAGTCACCTTTGATTTACAATATTCCTTTGCTCCCAGTGCCAGCCCAGGCTGTGCTGGCAGAGCTGGGGGTGGCAGGGGACAGGGTGGGCTCTGAGCCTGGCAAAGGGACACGGTGGGGGTTTAGGGAGGGGCATTGCCCCCTTTGAGGGGGACACAAGGACAGGTGGCCCCTCAAACATAAAACTGGTGCAAACATAACACTACCCCATGGCAGGTGCATCTCACAGGATGTGGCCTCTCCAAAGGGTAACAGGTTAAAATAAAACAAACAGGTTAAAATGATGTTTTTACCCCAAAATTCAGTGGATGGGATGGTTTAAAATATCTGTATTTCCATGTGGATGCGCTCCTGTTCAGAATTTCCAAGCAAAATGGTGTTAATATATAGAGGGACCAAGAAAATCTGCTTTTTCTTTTTTTGTTTTTTTTTGTAGTTCCTGCAGTTGGAATGGATTATCTGGTCCATGCGAACATCCAGTTTGAGTTTGATCTTTCCAGGCAGCACTTGGGAATTTCTGTAATCTCTTGGAACACACCTGGATGCTCCAAGGCCCCATTTCCGTAACTTTTTTTCCAGCTTTTCTTTCTCTTTGGGCAAGGGGACCCTGGGCTGGCTGAGCCCGTGGTGAGGACAGCGGTGGCAGCTGTCACAAGGGCAGGGGTGGCCTTGGGGGGGCCAGGCTGGGCCCTGGGGCTCAGGGGATGGGGAGGGCACTGGAAGGGTCACTCTGTCGAGAGGTACCATCTCCTCTTCCCCACTGGCTCCTGTTCCCCTGCAGTGCCCCCCCGTGCCTCAGTTTCCCCTGGCATGTGCCCGATTTTCCAGCCCCATCCAAGGGATTTGGCTCCCTGTGTGCACTCTGGGGTGGATGTGACTCCTTTTAACCCCCTCAAATCCCAATTTTCCTGCCAGCAGGACTCAAGATGCTGCCTTTGCACCCTCCACTTTTGGCATGTCCTCCTAAACACTGCATTAATAATTAATAATCGATTAATAGCAGCAGCAGTCTGTTAGCACACGTGCATTAATAATTTATTAGTTATTAATATGGACTTTGGCACCCTCTGGGAGGTGGTTTCACATTGTTTATGTGGGGTTTGTGGGACTGATGGTGGGAATGGACTCAGGGGCTGCAAATCCCAGTAGAACTCTGGGAAGGGGGGAAGGTCTGCTGGAATTCCAAGGCCTTCCCAGCTTGCAGCAGGTCTGGAGAGCTCAGAGCTGTGAATTCTGGTTCTCCTGCCCTTGCCAGCTCCTGCTCAGGCTCTGCCCACTGATTTTGCCTGTTCTTATTGAGGCACATGGGGAAGAAAAGGGGGAGAAAAACCCAAATGAGCCACAAAAGTCCCTTTTTTACCTTTTTTTTTTTTTTTTTTTTGCTCACAAATACATCTGACATGCTCGTTACATAGAAAACTGTGCCAGGTCTGCACTGCCCTTTGCTCCCACTGTGAGGGTCCATGCCTGACCCCCTCCCTGCCCTCCCACACCCCTCCCACACCCTCCCCAAGGATAAAAAAACCCCAGACACCAAACAGGACCCTGGGAGGACACGGCATGCACGGCTGGGGGTGAGGGGCACCGGGCATGAGGGGTCATGGGGACAGACAGACCCATGGCAGGGAGGGATGGACATGGATGGATGGATAGGGATGGATATGGATGATGGATGGATGGATGGATGGATGGATGGATGGATGGATGGATGACAGATGGATGACAGATAGATGGATGGATGGATGGATGGATGGATGGATGGATGGATGATGGATGGATGGATGGATGGATAGAGATGGATATGGATGATGGATGGATGGATGGATGGATGGATGGATGGATGGATGGATATGGATGATGGATGGATGGATGGATGGATGGATGGATGGATGGATGGATGGATGACAGATGGATGACAGATGGATGGATGGATGGATGGATGGATGGATGGATGGATGGATGGATGGATAGATGGATGGATGGATGGATGGATGGATAGATGGATGGATGGATGGATAGAGATGGATATGGATGATGGATGGATGGATGCATGGATGCATGGATGGATGGATGGATGGATGGATGAATGGATGGATGGATGGATGGGGGGCACCCTGTGGCAGCAGAACAGGGTTGGGGGGATGTTCTGAGCAGCCACTTGTGCCCCACAAAGCTCCCAACCCCTCGGATGCTCCGGTGCCACTCTGGGATGCCCATCAGGGGATGGCCAACTGCCCCTTCCAGCTCCCAGCCTGACCATCACTGGCTGGAGAAGGGACATCCAGGTGTGGGATATCCCTGCAGGAATGGGGACAGAGGTGGGACCTGCAGCAACCCCCAGGGTGCACATGGGAGGAGGAAGAGGAGGAGGACGCAATGAACTCCCTGGATCCTCCAGGTTACACCAAGGCTCTTCCATTCCACCTTCATTCCTTCTCCCTCACACAAAAATCCATGCCCAGCCAGGGCACAGCCTGGGAAGGGGTGGGATGGGAAGGCAGGAACCACCCCTGTGGCAGCAGAAGCAGCCCCAGGGACACTGACCCGTGGTCCTCAGCGTCGGAGCGTGCAGGATCTGGGATGGAGGTGTCAGCCAGGATGTTCTCCTGGACTGCTTCTTCCCAGCTTTTCTCTCCTCTTCTTTCCTGGGCTGTAGGGCCTGCCTGCACAGGATTAGCCAGGTTCTGCTCTCCTGCAGATTTTGGCTTTGCAACTCCAAAAAAATGAACCCAAGAGTGCCTTTTGAACCTGTAGGAATCCCAACCCCCAATTGGGTGGATGCAGAGACAGGGGGGCCTTGCATCACCCTGGGGTTGCTTTTCCTTATTTTAACGATCTTGGCCTCATTTTGCCTTTTTTTCTCTTTTTTTTCTCGCTGACACCTCCTCAGAGCCTGGCCCTGGAGGGTTATTATTGCTTGTGCAGAAGTGTCCCTGGGCACCCACATTGGCAGATGCTGGATCTTAAATCCATGGATGAAAAGCTCTCAAGGCACATCTGTGCCCGGGAGGGGGGGGATCTGTCTTTGCCAAGGGGCTGGGGGACCCCCGAGCTTGGCACAACCTCCCCAGTCCCGCATCGCCCCGGAAGACATTTCTCTTGGAAATTAATTAAAAAAAAATTGGACCAAAACCCCCACCAACAAGAAGAAAAGAACCACAAACAACTACCAGGAAAGTTTTCTGAAGAGTCCCTTACAAAAAAAGGGAAAGGGTGGGGGAAAACAGGAAGCATTTTTCTCCCAGGCCCAAACACTGCTGATCTTTTGGCTCAAGAAATGCATAGTTGGTAGCAGAAACCTCGCTACATCAGGAGCCCCTGGGACAGCCCCTGAGCCCTGAGGGCTCTCTACAGGGCTGGGACATTGGGGTCATCCCTCCCCGACCCTGAGGTCCCCACGGTTCTGACCCTGCTGGCTTGTGGCACCTCTGTCTCCAGCCATGTCCCAACACAGCAAGGTCACTCTGCCAGCTCTGGGACACGGCCGGTGCTCCCACAGCCCTCCCAGCCCTCCCAGCCTGGGGCTGGGCTGCAGAAAATGGTTCTCCTCTGGGAGAGGCTTAGATCATCTTCATGTTGAACTTCCTGGCCCCTCCCTGGCCGGTGGTGGTGGTGGGACCATCCACCTTGCGGAAGGAATATTCCACGGAGAAGTTGTTCTTGTGCTGCCCCCGGCCGCGGCTCCAGACGAAGAGCAGGAGGAAGCAGAAGAGCACCACGCCCAGGAAGGTGATGCAGCCCATGGCCGTGGAGACCAGGATGGTCTTGAGGTCCAAGGTGAACTTCAAGAAGACCTGGGTGTTGTTGTGGAAGGTGTCGTTGAAGTCGCTGAGGTACAAAGTCCGGTTGGCGAGGTGGGTGCCGTCGGCCGGGCGCCCCTTGACCGTCAGCGTGGCGAAGTAGGTGTCATTGCCACCGGCGTTGCTGGCGATGCAGATGTAGGTGCCACTGTCCTGCACCTGGGCAAAACGGATCTCCAGGGTGCCCCCGGGCAGCACCGTGGCCCGGCCCGTGCTGCGGGTGGTGATCATGCGGTGCTGGGGGGACACCCAGGCGATGGAGGGGTCGGGCTCGCCGTCGGCGCGGCACAGGAAGGACACGGACTGTCCCTCCCACGCCGTCACGTGCTGCAGCTTCCGATCCCGGATCTTGGGCTTCTGGCAGGTGAAGTACTCGAAGAGCACCGAGTCCGGGAAGTCGCGCAGGGCGTTGCCCTGGATTTCGGGTGGGGAGGAGCACATGGGCTGCTGCCCGTCGAAGTTGAGCGTCTTGCGGCGCTGCAGGATCCAGAGGAGCCGGCAGTCACAGGCCAGGGGGTTCCTGTCCACCCGCAGTGTCTCCAGCGTGTTGACCGAGTGGAAGGTGCTCTCCTCCAGCGTGGACAGGAAGTTGCTGGAGAGGTTGAGCAGCCGGATCTGTCTCAGGCCGGAGAAAGCCTGCGGCTCCACGGACACCAGGAGAGCGCCCACGATGTGGAGCTCCTGGAGCCGGATGAGGTCTTTGAAGGAGCCCTTCAGCACAGTGCTAATGGGGTTGTAGGACAGGTTGAGGTACCGCAGGTACACCAAGTTCCTCAAGGCAGCGGCGGGCACGGCTGTGATGTTGGTGTAGGTGATGGAGAGCGAGGTGAGGTTCAGGCCCTGGAAGCTGGTGGGGGACACCTCCTCCAGCAGCGGCCAGTTGTCGATCTCCAGCTGCAGGAGGTTGTAGAGTTTCTTGAAGTTCTGGTCCTCCAGCGCAGAGATGCTGAGGTGCCGGAGCCGCAGCACCTCCAGGTTCTGGAGGTAGGACAGCGACTCGGCCGAAATGGAGGTCAGGTTGCACTTCTCAATGGTCAGCTGCTCCAGCCCCAGCAGCCCCGAGAAGGCGCGCTGGGAGATGTACACCAGGTCATTGTCACCCACCTCCAGGCTCTTCAGGTTGCGCAGATCCTGGAACATGTAGTCCAGCAGGATGACCAGCTTGTTCTCGCTGATGTCCAGCAGGGTCAAGTTGGTCAGCTTGGTGAAGACCCCCGGGGGAATGAGCTTGAGCTGGTTCCCCCGCAGCCGCAGCGTCTGCAGGTTGAACAGGTTGCTGAAGGCGCCGGGCTCCACATTGGAGATGATGTTCTCGCTGAAATCCAGCTCCTCCAGCAGCGGGTAGGGCGCCAGGTCGCCGGGATTGAGGCAGCGGATGCGGTTCTTGTTGAGCTCCAGCACGCGGGTCTCGCTGGGGATGCCCTCGGGGATGGCGGTGAGGCGGCGGCGGTGGCACAGCACCGAGCGCAGCTGCGGCGCGCACTCGCAGCGCGCGGGGCACGCGCCCGCCCGCGGGGACAGCAGCAGCAGGGCCAGCAGCGGGAGCCACCATCTCATGGTGTGGGGCATGGTCTAGGGGCTCACTGCCGCGCTGCCATGTGCCTGTGACAGAGAGAGAGAGAGCAGAGTCAGCAGGGACAAGGTCCTACCCTGTGACGGTGTTCACAGGGGTTCTTGGATGAGGGAAGAGACGAGGATCTGACTCCGTGTTTCAGAAGGCTGATTTATTACTTTATGATATATATTACATTAAAACTATACTAAAAGAATAGAAGAAAAGGTTTCATCAGAAGCCTAGTTAAGAATAGAATCAGAAAGAATGATAACAAAGGTTTGTGGCTCGGCTCTTTGTCTGAGCCAGCTGGGCTGTGATTGGCCATTAATTACGAACATCCAACATGGGCCAATCACAGATGCACCTGTTTCATACCACAGCAGCAGATAATCATTGTTTACATTTTGTTCCTGAGGCCTCTCAGATTCTCAGGAGGAAAAATCCTAAGGAAAGGATTTTTCATAAAAGATGTCTGCGATAGTACCCTATTGGAATAATTACCAGTATTGCAGACAGGACGTGCCTCAGCTTGTCTGGCCCTTGGTGCTTGTCAGAACTCTCTGCATCCCTCCGGGTGTCCAGAGTTGCCGAGGACCCCGCCAGGGGGCTCAGAGACCCTGGCACGCAGCCCAGAGCATCTGCGGGTTTGATTTTGACCCCTGGGATGTCCCAGTTCTCTCTGGTGACACAGCTGGGATGCCCCATTCCCTCTGGAGACACAGCTGGGTTACCTCAATTCTCTCTGTTGACACAGCTGAGATGTCCCATTCTCTCTGCTCCTGGTGTGAGGTCTCATCCAGTGACACAAATTATCACCAGGCCCCTGCCTTGGAGGGGTCCTGTAGGACAGGGGATACTCAATGCCACAAGTAGGGCCCAGGCCCCTGTCCCCGTCCCCATCCCCATCCCCGTCCCCATCCCCATTCCCGTCCCCGTCCCGGTCCCGCCCTCTCGGATCCCAGATTAAGGCGGCCCCGGGCTCAATCTTTGCCGAGCAGGGATTAACACCGACCCCGCGGTGCCGTGCCCCGCCTGCCCTCCTTTCCTTTCCTTTCCTTTCCTTTCCAGGGATTAGCATTTCGCTGCCACTTTCCCTTTTCTTTGCTTCCCCGTTCCCTCTCCCCGTCCCCATCCGTGCCCCAAATCTGCCTGGAAACACCGCTGCAAACTCCTTTCCTTAATGAAGCACGGTCATTAACCTAATTAAGTGGCAGAGTTGCTCGGTTGGGTGTTTTTGAGCCTGGCATGAGGATATTGGGGGTGCCAAGAGCAGAGCCAGCCCTGGGGAGGTGCAGGGAGTGGGGCACTGTCACCTCCAGCAGGGGGGCTTTGTGCCATCATCCCACAGCACTGGGACAAACTGGGGGACAGTCCCTGAGGGTTCCAGCCCTTCTGACCTCCAGGGAGCCCCTCTCACACTCCCTTCTGTCCCTCTGGGCTGACCCCAAACCTGTGTGGGACCCCAGCAGGATGGGGGCGAGGGAAGGGGACAATGTGACACCTGTGGCTGCTCAAGGCCACCCCACCTCAGTGCCACTGCAGGTCCTCAGGGCCCAAAAGGTCCCCAAAATGCCCATTTTGAGGTGGCTGCTGCTTGGCTTAGAGGGGGACAGAAGGAGAGTGATGGGGACCCCAGAGCCCCCACAGAGGTGACACTGATGGAGCAGGGACATCAAGAGCTGGCCCAGCCCAGCATCTCCTGCTCCTCACGCCCTCTGTGCTGGTAAAGGACACCCAAGGCTGGTGTCACCCTCCCTCCTGTCCCCAAGGGCTGGTGGCACATGGGAAAGCCCTAGGGGGCTGTTATTGACTCTCTGTGCTCAGGGCTCAGGGAAGGATGACATCTCCATGGGAAATTTCCTGATCCCATTATCCCAGAGGAGCAATCCCTGAAATTAAACCCATTGCTCTGTGCAATTTTGGAAGGATGAGAGATGATCTTCAAGGAGTGTTTGGATAATGCTCTGAGGGATGCTCAGGGTGGGGGTGTTGGGGTGGCTGTGCAGGGCCAGGGGCTGCACTGATGATCCCTGAGGGTTCCTTCCAGCTCAGGATATTTCAGGGTTCTGTGATCTTTTACAGATGTGGGGATGTGGCACTGAGGGACAATGGTGTCCTTGGCAGTGCTGGGCTGGCACTTGATCTTTGAGGGATTTCCAACCCCACCAACTCTATTCTGATTCTGTGACACCTTTTTCTTTTATTTTGTGTGAGTGTCTTAATTTTCCCACATTTCCCTTTTTCTTGCAACAAATCAAACCAAGAGGGAAGTGTCACCATTTCACACAACCACAGGATTGTGGATGCAGCTGGGGGACAGGGGGGTGGGACCACCAACCCCACTGCTGCCCCTGCCCCTTTCTCCCCTCTCTCCAGCGCTGCTCAGCTTCACTCCTTGCCCCAAACCCCTTTTGGGAGTGGAGGTCCCCAGATGCTACCTGGACACTGGAGCTGCCTGGCAGCCCCTTTGTGAAGGCTCTGCCTGGCTGGTGCCCCCAGGAACAAGTTCTGTGGTTACACAAATGAATTCATGGCATTTACAGGAGAAGGAGCCTCAGAGCTTTCATTTCCTTCTGCAGGTTCTTTCTCTTTTTTACCACTATACTGTCCAATAAAGGAACCATCCTCATTGAACTGACCATTTACACCTTCTCCATAGTCAACTAAACTATCACCCTGAGCTGGCTCTGCGGTGAGTTGGGGGCAGCTCCCCTTGGACCCCCTGGTTCTGGAGGCCCCACTCTTACCCTGCCCTGGGGCAGCATGGGAAGGATGCCCCAAGCACGACCTGCAAACCCACAGGATAAACCCCTCCCCATTAATTGTGATGCTTATCCATCCTATTCAGTCTCTACATTAAATAAATGTGCCCTGGAGCCCCTTTAATGGTGTTTCCCTGCCAGCCCCGGGGGATCCAGCCCTTCCTCTCCCTGCCTGAGGCTCTGCCCCGTGTTCATTATGCATGAGCCTGGAGTAACCCAACTCCACTTTTGCTTCCTACTCCGGCCACCTGATCCTCCAAGCAAAGCTCCAGCCCCACTGGACTTGTTTTCCCAGACAGATGGAGAATGGGAGCCACAGCCCTGGGCTCAGCTTCCCTTTCCAGTGCCAGAGCATCAGCCAGCCTTGGGATCACCTTCCCTGTCCATCAGCCATTCCTGCTGCCCCCAACCTTGGGCTCAGCTTCCCTGTCCTGAGCCAGAGCATCACCCAGCCCTGCTGCTCCTCAGCTCTGGGCTCACCTTCCCTATCCAGAACCAGCTCTGCTGCCCCCCTACCCTGGGCTCACCTTCCTTTGCCAGAGCTAGAGCATCAGCCAGCCCTGGGCTCCCTTTCCCTGTCCAGAGCCAGCCCTGGGCTCACCTTCCCTGTCCAGAGCACCAGCCAGCCCTGCTGCCCCCCAAACCTGGGCTCATCTTCCCTCTCCTGACCCAGACCATCAGCCCTGCTGCCCCCCAGCCCTAGGCTCACCCTCCCTGTCCATCAGCCAGCCCTGGGTTCACCTTCCTTCTCCTGACCCAGCCCTGGGCTCACCCTCCCTCTCCACACCCAGCCCCAGCCATGGATGCTCCACTGCCCCCACAGCAAACCCCACATCTGGATGAGCCATTCCCTGCACATCTGGGCTCTGGAGCAAGGCTGGCTCTGCCAGGGTCTCTGCCGGCCCCAGCACACCCCGCAGAGGAGCTGCAGAGCCGCGGTGTCCCTGCAGGGCCAGCAGGACCCTCTCGGAGCCGGGCAGAGCCGGGCTGGTTATTAATAGCTCATTACGGTGATTGTGCGGCGCTTTCCGGGCTCGCCCGGCCCCTGGGGAGCCAGGGCAATTAAGATCCAGAGCAAGGCCTAGATAGAGGCTCTTCTGCTCATTTAATTTGTTTTTAAAAATAACAAGCTTGCTGCGTGCAGCGCTGGGGACGGAGCCAGCAAAGCCCGGGGCTGAGGGGCTGTGATGGGGGAAGCAGAGCAGAGCAATTTTGGACAATTTGTCAATTTTGTGAGCCCCTGGAGCTTTCCCTGCCTCATTCCCCACTTCGCCACCAGGATTTGTGACCACTGTGCTTGTTTTGTCCCAGGCACCAGCAGCACAGAGGAGCTGCTGCTCTCCAGCCACCCTGGCTTGGGGCTCCCCAGGGAAGCTGTGGTTGCCTTTATATCCCTGAAGTGTCCAAGATCAGGATGAACAGGGCTTGAAGCACCTTGGGATAGTGGAAGGTGTGCCTGCCATGGCAGGAGGTGGGATGAGATGGTTTTTAAGGTCCCTTCCATCCCAAACCATTCTGGGATTCCATGCAGGTGGGATTTTGTTCCCTTCAAACAGCTCCTGCTCCTCTGGCACGAGCTTGGCCCTGCCAGCTCCTCCAAGAGCAACTGCTCCTCAGCTGCCATTATTTCTCCCTTTTTGTGAATAAAGACCAAAAAAATCAGCCCAGGTTGCCATTTCCAGGTTCCCCGGCTCAGACATCACATGAGCACAAACACCTCAGTCAGAGCAAGGTCTGGTTTTATCCCTCCCTTGATGTGCAGGATGTAAAATGCTCCTGCTGAGCTCTTCTCTTTCCAGCACCCCACTGCTGCTGCTCCAGGCCCATGGAGGGGGACAGGGGATGCTGCTGCATCTTTCCAGGGATGCAGGGAACCCAAGGAGAGCATGGAGACCCCAAAGCAGGGATGGAGCAATGGAGCAAAACGTGACTGTGGGATGCCCACCCTGAAAAGACCAACAGGGCGATAACCCCAGTGCTCTGTCACACAGGGAGCTGCCAGCACCTTGTGCCAGTGCCAGCGTGTCCCAAACTTGACACGAGACAGGAGAGGGCTCCTACAAACACCAGCAGCAGCCAAGTGCTGTTGGGAACACCCCGAGCAGTGCCCAGGCTGGCAGCTGAGTGTCCCCACGCCATCCCTGCTCCCTGGCTGCTGTCCCCAGCCCAGCTCCATGCCAGGGAAGGCAATGCCAACCCTGCTGGGCACTGCCAGCATCCTCACAGACTCTGTCACTCTGCTCAGCCCCTGCATGGGGTTGGATGGAGTGTCCAAACACCCCTGTGGTGCTCCCCAGCTCACTGAGATTGCTGCTGGAGCCCTCAGTCACACCTTCCAAAAACTCCCTTCCCCCTGTATGATTTTAGGCTGAAATGGCAAAAAATGAGAATCCCTGGGGTCTGCTCCGTGCTGAGCTTCACTGGTGACACCAACCCACACTGATGGTGACACCACCCACACCAGGGGCTGCTGGGGATCCCCTGGGGGTGACCTGGCATCGTTCAGAGGTGGCAGGGCCCAGTTTGATGCCCAAATGTGAACTGGGTGTTGATGCCAACAATTCTCTGCCCATGGGGAAGGGAAAACTGCAGCCAGAGCTGCCCCAGGACAGAGCTCCTCCAGGCCTCAGCCCTGTGCCAAAGCCCATCCAGATGTCTGCTCCTTCTTCTCTGCTGGAAAACCCTGAGTCCTCAGTCACACCTTCCAAAAACACCCTTCCCCCTGTATGATTTTAGGCTGAAATGGCAAAAAATGAGAATCCCTGCGGTCTGCTCCGTGCTGAGCTTCACTGGTGACACCAACCCACACTGATGGTGGCTCCAGGGGATCCCCTGGGGGTGTCCTGGCATCTTCAGAGCTGGCAGGGCCCAGTTTGATGCCCAAATGTGAACTCAGGGAATCCAACTGTATTTTCCAGCTGTTGCTGCAGCTCAGAGCACAGCACAGTTCCCAGGGGCACTGAAATGAGGACCAAATGTGACCTGTGCCACCCTCCAAAAACAAACCAAAAGCTCCTGCAGCTTTATTTTAGCCCTGGCCTTGAGTCTGCAAAGTCAGTGGGTTTGGAGCCACACTGAGCTTGGAAAAACCTCAGAAAAGACATGGGAGGATGGAGGGGATAGGAATGATGGGGAGGAAATTCAGGAGCTTCCCTCAGACCTTCCCTGGCTCCTGGGGTGACACCAGCAGGCTTCTCCCTCTGCACAGGGCAGCAGAAAGATCCTGGTTTATGCTGGGGCGTGGAGGGGATTAAATCAGAGCTGAGACAGAAACAGAGAGGCAGAAACTGGAGGGTCAAAGGAGGCCAGGGATGTGCCCAAGCCTCAGCTCTGGTGATCAGGCAATTAGCAAGCCAAGCATGAGAATAAATAATCCAGCTGAAACGGGGAGAGCAGGACGGAGCTAAGGGTAAAAAGGAAGGAAATCAATCACCAGACCTAATGGAGAATTATCCAGGAGAGAGTTATTCCTAATCCTATCAGGGGCTGGCTGGGAAACAAATTCTCCTGGCTCTGAGGCTCTCAGCACATTTTTCTGGGTCAGGGCTGGGCTGGGCAGGGCTGGAGGAGCAGAGGGAGAAGCAATGGCTGGATGGGCACTGAGGGCACCCGGCAGGGCCCTACAGAGCATCTCCCACCCCACAGGACCTGGGGAACTGTGGGAGCATCGGGGTAGGATGGTTGGGACAGAAGGAGATGAGAGATCTCTGCAGCCAGGTCGTGGAATTTGGGGTTTATTGCAAAGGGCCTGGGTGCAGGGCCCTGCTGGGAGCTGCCAGCCACAGCTCAGAGCAGGCCCCAAAGAGGGAGAGAGAGATAAAGAGAGTGATAAAGAGAGAATGAGAGAGTAAAAGAGAGGATCAGAGGGTGAGGTTCCCGTTACAATACAATAAATCTTCTTCTGGTTGTGGAACTTGGGGTTTATTGCAAAGGGCCTGGGTGCAGGGCCCTGCTGGGAGCTGCCAGGCACAGCTCAGAGCAGGCCCGAGAGGAGAGAGGGGGAGAGAGGATGAGAGGGAAAGAGAATAAGAAGGTAAAAGGGTAAGAGCGTAGAAGGATAAGAGAGTAAAACGGGTAAGAAAGTGAGGTTCTCATTACAATACAATGAATTTTCTTCTGTGTTGAATATTCTAATTCTCACTAACCAATCTAGTACAATATACAAATCCCATAGCACTTACATACACCCTAAAGAATCATTATATTACCATTACTGTGTTGCATTTTAAACCCTAAAACCTCCTCTTTGGACCCCTTCTGCCAAGCTGGCAGGGTCTGGTCTGACCCTTGGGCCTGCCTGCAAGCAGAGGGTGTTGTTCCATCAAAAGGGGATCACCTTCAGCCAGCCACACCATTGTTGTCCAGTTGTTCAGTAACTGAGGGATCTCAAAGCTTGCTTTCTTTTCAATCTCACTTATAGTTTCTATATTCTCAAAATCTTTTGCCAGACAATCATATTTATAAGGCTTTCCTGTTTCATCTTCCCCAACAGCGAACACCTTGAGATTCCTCAGGCCACCAGGTGGCCCAGTGGCCATCCCCAACAGCCCTGTGGTGGTGTCACCCTTGTGTCCCTCTCAGGGCTGCTCAGGCAGAGCAGATGTTGCTGGCAAGGCACAGGAATGGAGAGGGGGTGTGGAAGGAGCTGCCTGTGCAGGAGCCAGGGGGTGGCTTGGTCACCACAGAATGTCTCCAAATGTGACTTCAGGGATGGCTGGAGAACATGAAAAGCATGAAAAGCTTCCACAGAAGGCCCTACAGCCCTGTGGTGATGTCACCCTCGTGTCCCTCTCAAGGCTGCTCAGGCAGAGCAGATGTTGCTGGCAAGGCACAGGAGGGGAGTGTGGAAGGAGCTGCCTGTGCAGGAGCCAGGCTGGGTCATCACAGAGTGACTTCAGGGACGGCTGGAGAACATGAAAAGCTTCCAGAGAAGGGAGTTATTTTGGTGAGTGGCAGCTGCTGCCTCTCACGAGGCTCCTCCTGCTCAGCAGCCCCAGGTCTTGGGGGGCTGGAGCAGCTCCCAGGGGATGCAGGACCTGCCCTTCCTTCCCTGGTGTCTCCACAGTGTCTTCCCACCCCAGGATCCCATCCTGAGTCCTCAGCAGCCACAGGACTCTCCACTCCTCTCCCACGTGGGAACTCCCAGCACTGAGGATTCCCTGATGAGCCACGGCACCAAGGAGACGACCCGAAAGGAGCCACCGCTTATTTTTAGAGCCAACCTTATGATTCCCGAGCACGTGGCCCAGGCAACACTGCACAGGCAGCCCCAGATTGGCCACAATCTGCTTTTCTTCTTGACAGACATCATGTCTGAATCTCTATCTCCACAAGATGCTCCCAGGAGAGGAGACATTTAGAGACGACCACGACGTACAACATTTCTGAAAGGTCACTGCCTGCACCAGGCAATGAGGAGCAGCAGCCACTCATCAGCAACAGGGGCTTTAGGGAGGTGTTTAATATTCCATGAGCATCTCTATTTCTCTACCAAAGTGGATAACTCTTCTAAAAGTAGGGGAGGGGGGCAGGGCAGGTGGGTGCTGGGCTCGTTTCCACTCAAGCTGGGTTGACTGAACCACAGTCAGAGCTGCATCTCGACTGCTCCTGGGAAATGGTGGCTGAGAGTGAACCTGACCTGGATCTCAACAGCCTCAGAACCTGCAGGAGCAGAGGCTGAGCTTGACTCCCCTTCTTCAGCTGCATCCCAGAGCACCCAGCTGCCACTGATGCCACCAAGAACCCTGGAGCTGAACTCCATGCAGTGGCTCTGGTCCCTGCATGGACAGCAGGGGCTCATTTTTGGAGGGTTCAAGTGAGAACTTTTAATTTGCAGAAGCTCATTAATATCAGGGGCAGGATAGGGAGGCGCTAGGAGGCAACTGCAGGGTGACAGCCCATGGTGCAGGACTTCCTAGTGTTGTCCCATCCCAGTCTGTCACCAGGACTGGGTGCTGGCCACAGCCCCATGGTGTCCTTGTCCCTGAGCACTGACCCAGCCAGAAGCAAGGTGACAGCCCAGGAGACTCCCACTGCAAACCCAGCCCATTACAGCTGGGCTTTGCCAAGGTCCCCATCCAAGCCCAAAGGTGCCCATCCAAACCAACCTTGGCCAAGACTTGCCCAGTCTCAGGTTTGTCCCCAGCCTGGGAGTGGGATCAAGGAACCCAAAGCCCTGGCAAGTGTCCTGGCACCTCAGCTGTAGGGTCCACATGACATTTGTCGCTGCTGGATGTACAAACCATGACCCCACAAGAGCCCCAGCAGCACAGATGTGACAGCCAGGCACAGCCACAGGCACAGAAAAGCTCCTGGCAAGGGCTGCTGCCACCACAGAGACACAAATACGGAGCAATAAATGAGAGAGGGGAATTTGTTCCTTCCTCTGCAGCTGCCTCCTCCTCCTGCCTCCCTCCTGAGCTCATCCCTCACCTTCTGCACCAAAACACAGCCTGGGAGCAAACTGAGAGCACCCAGGGCAGCATGGCTGAGGCCACACGGGAGGGGACAGAGGGAATGACCAGGCAGGACAGGCAGGACATCCCCAGGGTGTGCTGGGGACACCTCTGGGGGTGTCCCATCCTTCTGGGGGGGACAAATCACCCACAGGGGCTCTGAGCAGCAGGAAGGACGTGAGACCTCATCACAGGAAGGGACCCTGTGCCTTCACTGCTCCAAGCCAGGCAGCTCCAGCCCTGCAGCTGGGTGACAAAGGAGGTGCTGGGGCAGGAGGATGAATAAGGGAACAGGAAAGCAGAGGCTGTAATTAGGCACCTTTCAGAGCGCTGATGGATGACGATGATGATGATGACGCTGCTCGGGGGCGTGCAGAGCGCTGCGATGATGACGTGCAGCCACCCCCAGTGCCAACAATGGTCCCAGTCTGCCCAGAGGTGCCCAGCAGAGCCCTGCCCTGCTCCTGGGCAGTGATTGCAGTGCCCAGCAGAGCCCTGCCCTGATGCTGGACAGAGATTTCCTGGTGATTTCAGTCCCAGCTGCCTCCCATGGGCTTTGCTCCAGCACATGAACTCATTTGTCCAACCCAGCCATGCCAGCCCTCGTTAGATCAGCTCCCCTCGTTAGATCAGCTCCTTCATTAAGCTCAGCACTTCGTAGGGCTGGCCTGAGCCCCTGGGGAAGCTGGCACATAAATCACACCCTGATTGCTGTCACTGACTGCCAGTGCTGGATCTCTGATGGCAAAATCTCCTCCTAATCCCTCACCTGAGCTGTGGTGACACTGTTCAGGGCAGTCCCCTCTCTGAGCTCCTGGATAAAACAAAGGCTATTTGCAGCCCTGACCCACAGGGAGGATCCTGCTCATGAGGGCTCAGCCCCATTGTCACAGACATCTTTTATGAAAAATCCTTTCCTTAGGATTTTTCCTCCTGAGAAGCTGGGAGGCCTCAGGAACAAAATGGTTAAACAATGGTTATCTGCTGCTGTGGAATGCAACAGGTGGATCTTTGATTAGTCCATGTTGGTTGTTTCTAATTAATGGCCAATCACAGTCAGCTGGCTCAGTCAGAGAGCTGAGCCACAAACCTCTGTTTTCATTCTTTGCTATTCTATTCTTAGCTAGCCTTCTGATGAAACCTTTTCTTCTATTCTTTTAGTATAGTTTTAATGTAATATATATCATAAAATAATAAATCAAGGCTTCTGACACATGAAGTCAGATCCTCATCTCTTCCCTCATCCTCACACCCCTGTGAATGCTGTCACACCCCATGGGAGCCTTCATCCACGGCAGGGGTGCCCAGCAAGGCCAGCTGCCCTCTGGAGAGGGAGCCCTGGCTGCTCTGCACCTCAGCAGGGGGATCCATCACTCCAGACACTTTAATCCCACTGGACTGCTGGACATGTGGGCAGAGGAGCAGACTGACAGGCCAGACTGACGGACAGCTGCAGGGACAGGCGGCTATGGCTGGAGAGCAGCCTGGTCCCAGCAGGGCTGCTCGGCTCTGCAGAACCCAGCTCGGAGCCCTGTGGGGATAGGGGGGAAAGGGGCAGAGGTGGAGCCCCCAATTTGCTGGAAACCCTGCTGGGAGTGGGAATTCCAGACAGGAGCAGCACGGAGTGACAGATTTCCCTCCCCCTCCCAGCTCTGCTCAGCATCACTCCAGGGCTGAGAGCATTTGTTAAGATCTGTCTGCAGCTGCTGCTTCACTGGAGATTTTATTGCCATCCCAATTATGATCATGGGAGCAGGGAGAGCAAAATGCCACGACAGGGGTGAAACAGTTCCTGAAATCTCAACCCATGGCAGGGGTGGAAAGGTCTCCAAGGGCCCCTGACATCCCAACCCATGCCAAGGATGAAACATCTGAAATCTCAACCCATGACAGGGAGGAAACAAGACCTGACATCCCAATCCATGACAGGGGTGAAACAGCTCCTGACATCCCAATCCATGACAGGGGTGAAACAGTCCCTGATATCCCAACCCATGATAGGGCTGAAAGAACCCCTGATATCCCAAACCATGACAGGGGTGAAACAGCTCCTGACATCCCAACCCATGTCAGGGGTGAAACAGCTCCTGACATCCCAACCCAGCCCTGTCACACGAGGTGGGAGCAGGACTAATCCCCGGGATCATCCCAGAGAGGGGAGGGGACAGGGAGATTCACCCCAGATCCCAGAGGGGCCCAGCAGAGCCTGGGGGGGTTCAGCTGTGCCACCCCCAAACCCCCCCGGGCTGGAGGGTGACACTGATGTGGCAGTGGTGACATTTGGAGCGAGACGCGCTGGCGTCAGTCCCAGATCTGTGGCTGGAGGGCATCAGCTGGGGCAGCAGGAGAGCAGCTCAGCTCCTTCCATGTGCAGCCACAAGAGGATCCCAAAACCCAGAAATCTCCATGGGGGAAGGGAAAGGGGACAATGGGGCTGTGTGGCTTCAGTCTCTGTCTGGCATCTGGACAGCAGAGCAGGGGCAAAGCCTGCAGAGCTCCTCTCTGAGCTGATGAACTCCCAAGAACTCCATCCAAACCCCAAACCACTGCTGCACATGGATCCTGGCATGGCCAAGGCTAAGGGTCCCACAGTGACCAAGTGGGGGGTCCCATTGCTGCCTGCCACCAACCCTGACCTCAGCACCTCAGAGATTCACACCACAGCTCTGCCTGAGCTTCTTCTGGCTCATTTTGGGGTGGTGAAAACAGGCTGGAGATCTCCCAGCTGCTCCATGTCCAGCTGAGTGCTCCTGCTGCATGAGGAGCTGGGGACTGTCACAGACATCTTTTATGAAAAATCCTTTCCTTAGGATGTTTCCTCCTAAGAAGCTGAGAGGCCTCAGGAACAAAATGTAAACAATGATTATCTGCTACTGTGGAATGCAACAGGTGGATCTGTGATTGGTGTTGTGTGGTTGTTTCTAATTAATGGCCAATCACAGTCAGCTGGCTTGGACTCTCTGTCCAGGACAGAAGCTTTGTTATCATTCTTTCTGATTTTTTTCTATTCTTAGCCAGCCTTCTGATGAAACCTTTTCTTCTATTCTTTTAGTATAGTTTTAATGTAATATATATAATAAAATAATAAATCAAGCCTTTTGAAACATGGGAAGAGATCCCCATCTCTTCCCTCATCCAAGAACCCCTGTGAACACGGTCACAGGGGACAAGGAGGGAGCTAATGCCACCAAGCAGGGGTGGCCACGAGGTCAAAATGAGCTGGATTTTGGGTGTCCCAGTGCACAACCCCCAGTCTGGGGCCCAGGGAGTTCTCACCGTTCTGCAGGTGCAGGGCTGCTCCGGCATGGGGCTCTGCTGAGGCATTGGAGCCTGGGGACGTTCACATGGTGAAGGGTCCAGCACAGCCAGCCTGGGCTCCTCTGCACAGAAAGCACAAGGAGAGCACTGTCAGTCACCTTCCCCCGTGTCTGCCACAGAAATCCCAAATAAACTCCTCCAAAGGCCAGGGATGGGGAACCCAGGCACTTCCCAGAGAGGGGGAACATCCTCAGAGCTGCTCCAGCCACATGTGTGACCTGGCCATTGCAGCTTGCCTGGTTTTATCTGTAAATATATAAATATTACATAGCATATTTTTTATAAAATATTATAAATATTATATAGTATAT